>NC_081411.1:617522405-617822405 GCF_030272615.1 Cryptomeria japonica | reverse complement strand
AGAAGCCTTTACTAAAAACCACTTGTACTAGTTGCCAAAATACTTCTAGTTGTTGGCACAGGAGGTCGGACCTCTGAAGCGCCTCACACACATACGGTTCTTAGTAGAGATATAAAGTCTGCCATGGGGAGTTTTCATGGAAATTGGTGCTTGGCTGCCCCAGAGAAGTGAGTGTCGATGGTGGAGTCAGTGGGGTCAAGCATCTAAATATCCGCTTTGAATAGCGTAGCCTCAGGGGAAACCCCATGTGAGATTCAACATTTATTGTCTCAGCCTGCCATAGGATTTGTACTTGCTCATGCATTTTGTTTTTCAAAAACATTGTCTCTTCTATGTCTATGACATGTTCAAAATGGTCAAAAATTTGAGAAAATCATCATCTAAAAAAATGAGCAAAAATCCAACAACTTGCTGAAGAATTTGAGAAGAATCCTTGAAACATAATTAGAATTGCGCTTTCAAACATCAAAATAGTGCTTTTATCACATAAGTTAACACTCTTTGCCACAAGAGTTAGCACAAAAACTTTTTCACATCTAAAAAGCATATCAAACAAAAATTTCAACATCAGTATCAAAACACTTCTTGAGTAGATTTGTGTCTAAACTATCACACATTTTCAAACTAGTTCAACAACTGGGTCACTAATCCAACAAGCTATTTCTGAAAGGTTTCCATAAGCATAAACATTCAACAAGCTATTGATTCAAACATTTTAAGTGTAAAAAAATCAACATCATTGTTAAGTCTCTCATCAGGGTATATCAAATCCTCTATCACAAAGCTTGATCAATTCATCATGTGTTCATTATCTTGGATATATCTTTCCTATTTTGAACCTAGGTCATATCAAAATCAGAATTGCACCAACTTTGGAATCAAACAAACTTGTAAACTATTAGATGCATATATGACTTTTAAGTATCACCTTAAGAAAAGAAAACCTAGTTATAAAGCTACCCAGAAAAGAATAAGATTTATGTATATCAATCGCAAGATCTTATTAAAACATAGGACATTCCTACACTGTTTTCATCACTATTTACGTGGCTGTAGGACAGAGTTTGATGGAGAAATTTTGCAAGGATGTGCTTTTCAACAAAGAGACACTTTATCACAACGAACAAACAATAGTGGTAAAATCAACAAAGCATATCTTCCTAAACCAATAATCACCTATTGACTTGTCCTTGAAAACTTTAATTTTTTTGAAACAATCACATGCCAGTTTGGACTAGAGCTCAATATGAACAACTTAGATAACAACAAAAACAAATGGAAGAAGAAGATAATCTGATATTCCAAAATTTTGGGTATACCGTTGTTGATGAAGAAGCGATCACTAATACCATTAGAGACCTTGAGCAAGATTTCAAATTTGATAGACTAATGGAAAAATTATTGGCAAAACAAAAAGAGAAATATATTTTTATGTTGGCAAAATCAGGAGCTAAATTACCACAAGACTTTAACATAAAAAGCTTGAAACAATATGCGGAGGCAAGTAACACCCAAAACACAGATGATCCAAACAACGAAGATGTAAACAAAGAAATTCATGAAGAGACAAGAAAAGAACGAGATGACACAAGAAAAGAGCGTAGTGATAAAATAGTGATAAAATAACTTATGAAGAAATAAGGAGAAACTATATGGATAATCCGTTGTTAAACCGTACTCAACAAATGCAAACTCTACAACAACAGATACAAGATATGAAAAATGGAACAACTCCAAGAAGTATTCATTAGAAGATTCCTGCCCATATCCTTTCGATAAAAATTTGAATATGGCACCATTTCCACAGCATTGTGAAATCCCTAAATATGACAAATACGATGGAAAATCTAATCCTCAGGATCACATTAGGGAGTTTTGTACTATGAGTATGGAATTTACACACGATGAAACTTACCTGATGCGTCTTTTCCCTAGGAGTTTAAATGGGCAATCAATGGAATGGTTTTCAAGATTACCATCCAGAATCAAATCTTTTGAAGAACTCATGAATAGATTTATTTCATAGTATTCCTACAATGTAAGGAATGAGATAACAATGTTGGATTTATGCAATGTTAAACAAAAGAATGGTGAATCTTTTATGATCTTTTTGCAGTGATGGAAACAGATGTTTAATAGGTATCCAAGAGATGTACTTGATCAAGAAAAGATGGACATATTAACTGATAATCTTATCAATGAAATGAGTTATCGACTAAAAATGCAATGTCCTCCCTCCTTCGCCAAGATGATTGAGAATGGTCTAAAAATAGAAAATGCGATGGTAAAGAAAGGAGAGCTAAAACTTTACAATAATTCTTACAACAACAACAACAACAACAATGACAAACCCAAGTTCTGGTCAAAGAATGGAAATGCCATCAATGGAGGAAATGACAACAATAGTGCTACGAAACAACAACCAATTTTTAATCTATCAAGTTAAATCCCAAACAATAAAAATCAAGAAAATAATAAAACCAAGTATTTCTTCTCCAATCCTTGCAAGAAATTCACAAACATTGGAGAACCATTGGAATCAGCTTTAAAAACTCTTCGTGCAAACAAACTAATTGTTTTAGTAGAAGCAAGAAGTTATGAACCACAAGTCAAGCCTAATTGGTGGAATGACAATCATTTTTGTAATTACCATTGGAATAAAGGACACCAAACAAATGATTGTCAGAGATTGAAACAACTTATCCAAGATCTAATCGATAATGGAACTATCATAGTGGATAGCCATAAGACAAACGAATCACACCTAGCTTTCAAAACTCCACTTTTGAATTATGACAAAGGTGAACCATCGCAATTAAAAGATGACAAAGGAAAATCCAAATTGAACTACACTTATACATATGATGATGTGGTAAATGTCATCATTGTTAAAGATAATGCACCTTCAGAGCCAGTCAATGTCATTACGAGAAGCAAAGAAAAGGTCACCTTTCCGGGTATAATAAAAGACTCAACGTCCACTTCACAACAATACAATTTAGTAGAGCAATTACAAATAATACCCACTCAAATATCAATTTTGGAACTTCTCAAAGTTTCACCTATGCATAAGGAAATTTTGGAAAAAGATTTAGTGGAAACAATAGTTCCAAAAGACTTGGATGTAGATTAGTTCCAAAACATGGTGGGACACCTTATAACCCCTCATTGCTTATCATTTTTTGAAAATGATGACGCGTCCTTGCAACATCCTCACAATGCTCCTTTACATGTTGAAGTCACCATTAATAAAACTCATGTCAAACGCGTACTCATAGATGGTAGAGCGGACTTAAAAATTTGTGCATTAAGTTTAATAAAAGCTTTGGGATATTCAGAAAATGTAGTAGATCCAAAGAAGAAAATAACTATTAAGGCTTATGATGAGGCAAAGTGTTCTTCTAAAGGAACTGTGGTGTTTCCAATCAAAATAGGACCTGTGGAAAGGAATACATTATGTCAGGTTTTAGATTTGAACCTCTCTTACAAAATTCTTCTGGGAAGACCGTGGATTCAGACCATGCAAGAAGTTCCTTCTACATATAATCAATGTGTAAAATTTCCTCATGAAGGAAGAGAGGTCACTATAATTGCAGACTCTAGCCAATATTGCAATAATCAGAAGCCAACACAAGATACAAGATTTCCACATAACAGAGAATCAGTATATCCTACCAAAGACATTCAAGAAAATTTATGGGAAACCTTTGAGAAAAAGCTCAAATTTAATGATGAAGGAATGGGAAAATATTCTTTTCATAATTTTCCACTTTCACCTAAGTCATATGGAAAGCCTACAAATATCCAATCAAAGACCTAAGAGAAATCAAAAGATATGTTTAATGGAGCATTTGTTAGAGCTGGAACCCTTGAAGAAGAAATCGAAGACAAGGACATTCTTGGTTGGTTGTACAGAGATGAAAATGAAACTATAGCAATAGCTGCAAAAGTCAATATTCTCATAGAACAATATGGCAATGTTTATAAAATCATGCAAAAAATGGGATATGAAGGAAAATGACCAATTGGTAAGAGACATCAAGGTATTTCAGAACCTATTTGTCCCCACTCACAATCTAAAGAAGATAAACTAGGGCTTGGATATCTAAAATCAAATCAAAAGCAACATAATCATAAACAACCAAAGTGGAGAAAGAAATTAGTCTCTAAAGAAGAATAATGGCAAGAAAAGCTACATCAAGCAACAGAAATAGTAGCCAATAAGCAAAAAAAAGAAGAACATGAGAAACAAGAAAAATAGATTGCAATCAAAAGAAAAGAAGAATCTTATCAACAAGTTCAAGGAATATGAGCAAGTGCAAAATCTGAACAAGATATTCTAGAAGCAGTGAAAATCAAGATGGTAGAAATCAGAGAACTTTTTGCACCATACAACATTCTTGTGTGGTATAGTGGTATAGTCCTAGACAATGGTTCAAGATAGATTCAAATGAATATGAATGTGGTCTAGTTGTCTCATCTAGTATATCAAGTGAAGAAAGAAACGAAGAGCAAGCAACTATCACAAAGGAAGACTTGTTTATTAAAAAACAAAATATGGAGTTAGAAAGAAGACAAGAAGAACTCGGAATCCAGAGAAAAGAGGCATATACAAGACAACAAAAGAAAGGGGATGACAAAGACAAAGAAATAACACCACAAGAGGCAAAAACAGATATAGATCAAGCATCTAGAAATATCAGATTTTTATCAAATAAAGAGCAAGATGTACCAAGGTATGGCAGAACCATAGAAGAACTAAGTGATAGTCAAGTAGAATTGACTATTAGTCCAGAAGAAGCAGAGTTTGAAAGAAGACAAAAGATAGCAAAAGAATTCTCTATATCATGTGCACCAGTATGTCAACTTCAAAATGCAAATGAATTCATTGAAAATAATCAAGAAGGAACTTATAGTACTAAAGACGTGTGTGTTGATATAATCTATTCATTTAAGGGACAAACGTCAGATGAAGATACATTTGAGTGTGAACCACAAAATGCTAATACTAATTTTGTTAGAACTAATCGAAGAATACTTGGGAGAGATAATCCTCGATATCATTCTATCTATGACATTACCTACTCTATGCCAAATTATGACCATTATGTCATGAACTTTGAAGCACCTAACGATGACAATGATTATGACTTACCTCTCTTCATCCTGAATTAATTGATTGGGATAATCTAGAAGACCCTAAATTAGATGTATTTTCCAATGATCATGACTTAGTTGTGTATCTTAATGTTGTCAAACCCATAACACCTAAGATATCTTCCATTGGGGAATCAAGTAACGTTTCTTGCAGTCAGGAGAATGCCAAACTTTCGAGTTGCAAAATTGAAATAAAACAAGGAAAGAGACCTACTATTGAAAACCATTTCATGGAAACACTAGATCAATCAAAAGGGAAAATAAAGGACATGTCTGACGGTGAAAACCTCTTGGAGGCACCAAAAGATGGAAAGTTTGACATCCTCCCTGCGTATTTTTAGGAGAGATCTTCTATTCTAATAGAACCAACAAAAGAAATAAATATTGGAACATCAAAGGATCCCAAGATACTTCATTCTGCTGCCTCATTATCAGATAAAGAGAGGAAAGAATGCATAGAATTCTTCAGACAAAGACAAATAAATTTTGCTTGGTCCTATGCTGACATGTCGGGACTTAATCCAGATCTTATAATGCATCATCTCAATGTGGATTTAGAAGAAAAACCAGTTAAGCAAAAGCTAAGGAATATGCATCCACACATTGCTCTTCTTGTAAAAGTCGAGCTAAAGAAACTATTAGATGCGGGTTTCATAAGACTTGTTGCCTATCCAGAATGGGTTTCAAGCATTGTACCAGTGTCAAAGCTAGATAAAAGCATAAGAGTGCACTGATTTTAGAGATTTGAACAAAGCATGTCCCAAAGATGATTTCCCACTACCCAACATTGATATAATTGTGGAATTATCAACAGGGTGTGAGATGTTTTCATTAATGGATGGCTTCTCAGGATAAAATCAAATAAGAATCACCCCTGAAGATCAAGAAAAGATGACTTGTGCATGGGGTACTTATTGCTGGAATGTTATGCCATTTGGGCTTAAGAATGCAGGAGTGACTTATCAAAGGGCTATGATGACAATTTTCCATGATATGATGCATACATTGATGGAAGATTATGTAGATGATATACTTGCAAAATCTCATACAAGACAAGAACATTTGAACATATTAAGCAAGATCTTTGATAGGTTGGAAAGATATCAGTTGAGATTAAATCCAAAGAAATGTGCATTTGGAGTAACCTCTAGAAAACTTCTTGGGTACATTATATCAGCCTGTGGAATTGAAGTAGTTCCTGAAAAGGTAAAAGCCATCATGGAGATGGAGTCACCTAGGAACATAAGTCAATTGCAATCTTTACAAGGAAGATTGCAATCAATCAAAAGATTTGTCTCTCAATTAGCATATAGATGTCATCCATTCACTCATCTTTTACATAAGAATGTTCCATTCAAATGGGATCAGAAATGTGAAGAAGATTTTATGCAAATCAAAGAATATCTCATGAATCCTCCAGTACTAGTATCACCAATCAAAGAGAAACCATTGTTTCTCCATATCTCAGCGACAAACGTATCATTAGGTACTCTCCTAGCTCAACATGATGAAGAAGGAAAAGAAAGAGTAGTGTATTACATCTGTAGAAAACTTGTCGGCTATAAAATGAATTATACATCATTAGAGAAGACATGTCTAGCAATTGTATTTGCAACTCAGAAGTTGTGACATTATATGCTGACTCATTCTGTGAAGCTAATAGCAAAGATAGATCCACTAAAGTATTTGTTGAACAAGTCAACTTTGATAGGCCCAGATTAGCCAAATGGGTTATGATACTGAGCGAATTTGATATAGAGTATGTTGATTGAAAAGATATCAAAGGACAGGTCATTGTTGATCAAATAGTCGAAGCTCCTTTACAAAATAACATACCATTGCACATTGAATTTCCTGATGCAAACATTCTGATAGTAAGTACAAAATTTTGGGAATTGTACTTTGAGGGTTCTTATACACAATATGGATCAGGCATAGGAATTTTATTCATCACACCTCAAGGACACACAATTTCAAAATCATATAGACTACGATTTCCATGCACAAACAATACTGCAAAATATGAAGCATTCACTATTGGGCTCAAAATGACTATTGAATGGAATATCAAGGAATTACATGTTTATGGTGATTATCAAACTAAGGATGAAAAGCTCATGCCCTACAAACAATTGGTAGAAGAGTTTAAAGAGCACTTTGTAGAAATATCATTTACTCAAATCCCAAGAAATGAGAATAAAGCAGCAGATGCAATGGCTACAATAGCATCTCTCTTATAGAATCGGGAGAATCAACATCATTACGAATTCCTCATGGAAGATATCTTAACCCCTACCATTCAATCCCAACATACCTACATGATTTGTCATATATTAGGGATCAGTCAATCCTTATACGGCCAAACCTATCAGTACTTAAAATAGAATATCCTTCCTCTTGACCTATCCTGCAATCAAAGAAGAAATTTTATCCGTCAATGATCCCGCTATACTATTATTACTGATACCTTATATAGGCAAGGTCTAGATAGTACTTTATTGAGATTCCTTGAATAAGAAGAATCTGAGAAATTTCTTAACGAAGTTCACGTAGGTATTTGTGACACACACTCAAGTGGATTAACGCTGGCTAAGAAACTTCTTCGTATGGGTTACTATTGGCCTACTATGGAGAGAGATTCATTCACATATGCCAAAAAATGCAAACAATGTCAGATCCATGGGAATCTCATTCATGCACCAGCACAAGAATTGTATCCTATGGCCGGGTCATGGCCATTTTCTCAATGGGGCCTTGATTTGGTAAGAAAGATAAATCGTTCATCTTCTAATGGACATATGTTCATTCTGACTACTACTGAATATTTCACTAAATGGATTGAAGCAGTACCTCTGACAAAAGTGATAGGAAAACAAATATCATCATTCATCTTGAATTATATAATCTGTCGCTATGGAGTTCCTATGACCATTATCACTGATAATGGAAGACCATTTAAGAATCAATATGTGAAGGAACTATGTGAGCAATTTCATATCCAACATAGGTTTTCTACTCTGTATTATCCACAAGGAAATGGTCAAGCTGAGGTATCAAACAAAACCAACTTGAAAATCTTGAAGAAAACAATCAATGAAGCTGGTAAAGACTGGCACATTCAGCCAAATCCTGCTCTTTGGGCATACCGAACTAGCATCCGCACACCAACAGGGGCAACTCCATATTACTCAGTCTATGGATCAAAAGCCATCTTACCCATAAAAGTAGAGATACCTTCTCTATGGGTTTCCTTGAAAGGTCTTGTACCAAAGGAAGAACAACGAGTCTCTAGACTCCAAGAACTTGAACTGATCCAGGAACGTCGCCAAAATGCAACATACCATTTGAAAGTGTATCAATAGAGAATGACAAGAAGTTATAATCACAGAGTCAAGCCACACATTTTTTCAGATTAGAGAAATAGTTCTAAGGAAGAATCCAAGAAATCAACAAGATCGAGAAAAGAAGGGTAAATTTGAACCAAATTGGCTAGGACCTTTTGTCATAGTAGAAGCATATGGCTTAGGAGCATACAAGTTATTACCCCTAAAGGTGATTGGTTTGATGAACCTATCAATTCCATGCATCTCTATAAATTCTATGCTTGAGATATAAAGTCCTGGAAAAAATCAATAAAAAGCATATAAAGTCCTGAAGAAATCAGTAAAAAATCAGAAAATCAAAAAATCCCTAAAAAGGCATAAAATAGTTAAAAAAAAGAAAAGGGAAAAATGCAATAAATTTAGATGGTGAAAACCTAGTAATTAGGCGTAATCTAAAAAGTGAGTTTCTCCATCTATGAGATCACTTTGCGCACCTACCCACTCCATCATATCCAATCTATTGCTTCCTAGCTTATCCATTCCATCTTTCACATCCATTGCTCTGAACCTTTAGCAGAAAATATGCAGCTTACCAATAGTTATCCATCTTTGATATACTTTCCATAGTCACTATCTTAGATTTTATCAGAATCAATCAATCTACATTCGTATCACACCATGGTTTGGATCTTGATCAATTCATACATCCATAATAAATTTTTGTTTTCATTGGGGGCAAAATCCTAATTCCTTTTGCTAAGGTGATCTTTTGAATCTTTGAAAATCCAAAACATTTGAAAAACTTAGAAAAACCAAAAACATCTAGGGTTTTGAAATAGATAACGAGCAACAAAACAGCAAGATCAAGGCATCTTATGACAACTGAATCGTGAAACTCAAAAAATGAAGAAATAACTAGCAAGTAATAAAGGATTATCCAAGATCATTTATCAAGATGATTATATCAGTTAATGACCATTATAACATGTGAATGACATGCAAGATTCAGTGTTTATTTCTTGATTTTATTGCTAATCATGTACTCTATGTGACTCAAGGATGTCCATGACTAGAGAAGCTATGATGGGGCATGATTATTTTCTTTGATTGCTGTCAATGGTTTATCTCTTACTAAAGTATGTACTTGTCTAAGGATATGATCGACAAAAGATCAAGGAGGACATTCCAAGTCATGCATGAAAGGAGATAATGCTTGTCTGTTCTGTAAGAAATACTCAGATCATCTTGATTAATTATATCAAGTTGCTTGTATTAACTTGCTATATCAAAATCCATGTAATAAATACTCAGTTCATCTTGGATCATTATGTCAAGTTGCTTGTATTTTTTTACAACATTTTAAAGCTCAATGATGAAATCAAGCATTGTTACAAGATAACATATGAAGAATGGCAGTATCATTTTTAGTTAGATCATTTTAGATTAGCTCATTATTCATCTGCATTATAAGCATTCAATGTCAGTTGCATTATAAGCATTTCATTTCATTCACAGATCAACGGTCACGAATAACGATTGAGTATAATTGAACCAAAAATAAAAAATAAAAATTTTGCATTTGATCATTGCAGGTGCATTCATTTTTAGAATCATTTTAATCATTATCCATTTCATTTAGTTGCATTTAAATCATTGCATTAGTTTGCATTCAATTAAGTGCATTTCATTAATCATGTAGTCTATCATCATTATTATTTGCATTATCAATTCATTAAAGATCATTTAGTTACATCTTTTCACTTAGAATCATAATCATTATAAGAATTACATATAAAAAATCAAAAACATTTGAATAACATATTCCATAATCATTCATTTGCATTTCCATATAGATCATTGCATTTGCATCATTTAAGTTAGTAAGCATTTTTAGTTGCATCCAAGGTCATCAAAATCAAAAATAAAAAACATTTATCATTGCATCATCATATAAAACATCATCATAATAAAGAGAAAATATCATAACATCATCCATCTAATCACTGCATCCATATAATCAATGCATATAGATCATCATAAAATAGAGTAACATGCATAATAAAGATCATCATCATATAGAGTCCATGTCTGCATATAGATCATCATAAAAACAATAAAAGTTCAAGTATACAATGATATCAGATAAAAAATACAAATGCCTCATCAATACAAAGTCAAGTCAAGACTGTCCTGTACCACTACCACCTGACTCTATCCGTCTCTGTGGTTGTGGGCGAGAAGATCCTCCAGATGCCTGTCTCACATGATCACCACTCCTCTAAGGAGGTCCCATGACTCCACCATTGCTAGTATCCATCCTCACAGTGGTATGATAACTACCCCCTCTTTGGCTCTCTGTGACTAAATCCTCATATAGTCATCGCCAACAGGAAGTCTCCTTCCCAGACCGAACTAGTGCTCTAATAGTATTAGCTGAGAGAATGCCAGATCCAACTTGTTGAATGTGATCAAGGAGGCCCTAAGTATCCTGTTGTCTCCTAATATTTGTGTCTCTCTCTGTCATGAGTTCCTATACCTGTGCTCTAAGATGATCTATCTATGCTCTAAGACTATCAATGGTCTTCTACTCTAGCACATCCTGTTGTGGAACATGAACCCCAATACCCTCATCTCCACCTTCCTGTCCACCTATTGGAATCTCAGTCTGAGTAGCTCTTAGAACCCATCGTCTAATGAGTGGAACATGATCCTCTAGATCCTCATCCTCTCTACTATGCACTGCAATAACCCTAGGGTTTGGCTGAATCTGACCAAAATCAACGCCTCTCCCACAACCCCCATCCAGTCCAGTCATCCTGCCTCCTCCTTTCGATGGCAACCCTCTTGGTGATCTCATCCCTGCCCTGTCAGTATCCCTCCCAATCCTTCCAACCTCTCTCCCACCCATAGGAAGCAGTCTCCCAATCCTACCAACTGGTCCAAACGGTCCTCCACAGACTCTCAATCGACCTTCTCTCCATCTGGGTCTCCTATCACCACCAGCTCCATCTCCTCCCTCATCTCCATCCTCTTTGGCCACTTAAGTAGCTCTAAGCTCTCATCTACATCTTCGTCTCTTGATAACTGGATCATCTGAATCATCATCCTCATCTCCTAAGCTAGGAGGAGGATCTTTTGGATCGGTAATACAAGGAAATGAGTGTGCCAATATGTACTGAGCATAATTTGTAGTAACCACGGGATCTAGAATGTGCAATCTCATATCATAAGCTACCCTAGGAGTAGCCAAAGACTCTGCACGTGCTAACTCAAACAAAAAAGAAGGTCCCCAATCTCGCCTATCTCTGTACTATTGTGCATATATTGTGACACCAATAGGCATAGGCTAAATGATACCAAACTGTCTCAAAATGCGACGAATCAACTATCTCTCAACAATGAATGGAGTCTGACCAATGAGATATCTACTCTGCATAATAAATGGTAATGTTTGTGCATCATCCATCCATGGCTCACAATTGATATAAGGTCTCCAAATAACAATATCCAGTGAATCAAGAACCCAACGCCAATACTCCATCTTACCCAGCTTATGCTGAGTAAGGATACCTGCATACAGATAAACATATGGTTGTCTCTCACCACAAACTCTATGATGAATGGGTCGAGTAATAGCAATGTGCTCCCAGCACCAGATCTGCAAAAGTGTGCATCCTGTCAACAAACTAGCACCCTCATCGAAAACGACTTGATGAAGATCATGATACAAATGAGCAAGCATACAAACACCCCATGCATATTGAGTTTGAAGCCGCATCATGCTCTGAAGAATCTCACCCCAACCAACAAAAAAACCTCAAGATCTCTTATTTGGACAGATGAATCCCCCAATCAAACCTGCGAGAATCATAGGGAGTGTCTCATAATACATAATCATATCCTCCCATCAGATCTCTCCTCTCAAAATTCTCTCATCACCAAATACGGCTTTTCATGCCTCTGTCCCTCCACTATCCTAAAAAATCATACTGAACTAACTCACCGGTCACTAGGATGTGGAGAATCTTGTAAACATCCTCAAGTGTCACACTAATCTCACTCGTGGGCAGGTGGAAAGTGTTATGCTCACTATGCCATCTCTCGACTAATGCTGTCAAAAATCCCCTATTATGGGTAATATCAAGCATGTATAACAAGTGGCGTAATCCGCAGGCATCTATATGTCTCACCTCTGCCTATGTAAGCTCTGGCACTAAGTGCCACATCATCAAGAATTTCTCCTGACACTGGAGAACATCAAGTTTCTCCTATTTAGCAAGAGAATTTGATCATCAATCATCTATCTATCAAATCAAAGAGATTGCTAATCTCTAACATCAACAATTGGTAAATCTTTTCACATGAAGCAAATCAGGCAATCAAATCAATTTAAACCTATCAATCATGGTTTTCTATCAATCACTGAGTTCAATCAAACTCTGTTATGCTCTTCATCAGAAACTAAATCAATTTCTTAGAGCTAATCTATCGAATCACATCAAATTGATCAATCATTTATCCTATCAATCAACATTATCAAATCAAACAATCAAGTACCTATTCATCACAATTGCGCATCAAAATGCCTAAATCTAATCATCAAAGTGATTTTTTTACTATGAAATACATCAAACACATTCATCAAAAGAAAAAGCGCTAATCCTTTTAACAAAAGCGATATTCTATTGAACGTAGGCCCTAAATCATACATATGCATGAACCTTTTTAACAAAAGTGCTAAACTTTCGAGCATATGCATGAAACAATCAAAAGCATTGTTTTAAGCATCAAAAGCACAAACATTGAGAGCAATAGCGCTGACCAAGCAAAAGCACTAACATACATCACACATGTGCTAACAAAATGAGCACATGCACTAAACTTATCAAATGTGCTAACTTTACATGCAAAAGTGCTAAAACAGAAAACAAAAATGCTAAACATACTTGCTGAAAATCGGAAAAAATCAAAATAACCAAAAACGTGCTAAAAAAATATGAAAAATCGTACGAAAAGTTACAAACAGGCTTGGGATAAGATACATACTGGATACCCATACTCAGGAGGTCGCTGATATCATCGAACGCGATCAAATTGATGGTTCTCCAACGGGATCACCATTTTGCCACCTCACCAAGACAATTTCTTCACAAAGCTAACAAGGATGCAAATGAAAATAAAATTAACTTTGGTTAATTTTATATTTCGTATTTGGAAGGGTAATTAATGTTTTTCAATGGGGCAATTATATTTATTTTTCATGAATAAATTTAATTGACGGACCTTTTCAATTATCGTGAGATCAATCGCTTATCAAAATTATTCAACAAATTCACGATCAATCTCCCGAGGGGGCACACAATCAGGATTTTTATCTCTATCAGGCACACTATCAAGACTTGATTTAATCTTTGAAACAATGTTGTCTTGACATCATTTCAAAGAGGGGCAAAATGTATACACATAAAAATGTCTATGAGTGATTAAATAAATATTTTATATTTATTTAATAATTATTCTTCTATTAAATAGTTAATTTGAAAAGATTAATTTATTTAATTTAGTTTGTGTCTTTCTATTAATTAATTTAATTGAAATATTTTATTAATTAATTCATCTATCCTATTCCTCTAATTAATTAAATATCTAATATCTAATGATTATTCTTCTATCTTATAGTCTCAAATATTAAATGATTTCTTAAATTATTTAATTTCATTTCCAACTCACCTACCATCTCCACTTCATCTTTCCTTTGCCAACTCATCCATCATGTGGCTAAATTAATTCAACAAAATTAAATAAATAAATAATTTATTATCCATTTATCTTCAACTTCCAAATTTAATGAAATATTGTGTACGTACACATATTTCATAACCTTCTTCTATATTCTCTCCAACATCCTTACATCTTAGGAAGGACTTGAGTCCACTTGTCCTCTCATGCCTAAACCTTCTCTAACCATCCCTAGATGCCCTCAGTCAACAACCCAGTCAAGGTGAGATGAGTGACACTTGTCTTCTCCTTCCCCCTTTCTCTCAACCTTCACCTTTGCTCACAACCATCCAAATCTGTAGATCTGATCATGACCGTTGATCTGGACCACATCATCTTATCCTCTCAAGGTCTATAAAATCAGGAGTTTGAGTTGAGAAAGAGTTAGTCTTCAAGTTAGTCTTCAAGTGAGTTTTCAAGCTAATCATTTGTGAAAACTTATGCATCTATGAGTTTTAATCTTGAAGAAAATAGAATTATCATTTAGCATAATCATTTTAGCATAGTCATTTAGCATTGCATATCATAGCATTAGTTAACTATTATTTATCAGTCCATTCTTCATATGCCATCTTGAAAGCTATTAGTGCTTGTCTGAGAGCACACCATCTGCAACCAAGAATAGGGGAGTTAGGACACAATGAGACATAAATCATGAAGGTAATAATAGTATTTTTATTTTATATGTATTTCATGTAGTTTCATTGGTTGAGTTTGGATTTTCTGTAGCACTTCCTTTCTATTTTGTGAAACTAATATGTTGCAGGTAGTATTCTAATGATGAAATTCAAGTCGACACAATCCCTATGCGAACATTTTCCCATGCATCACCATTCACTCAAGAACTCAACCCCATCCAATAGGGAACTTGTATTTGTTTGGCACCACTAAGACTATAATGATTGTGCTAATGATTGTCACTAATCACTCATGTTGTGCCACCATTGTCTCTCATCGAATCTCATAATCTTCTATTCTTATCTCATCAGTGTCACACTTGAACATCCTTCTAAGAGTCATCCTCCCTACCAATGGCTCGTATATAGATAACTCTCCATGAACTAAGATCCTTAGTATGCACCACACATCCTCTAGTGTGATCATGGCCTCTCTAATCGATAGATGAAATGAACACGTCTCCAATTGCCACCACTCAGCTAACATAGTGATGAGCCCCCTATTCACCCTTATCTCAGGCTTGTAAGTAATGTGATGCAATCATAGGGTTAAGAGCACATCCCTCTCATGTAAGATCTTAGCTGGTGGACAAATGAAATGCACACTCATCTACTCTCATGGGTAGGTAATGTAGGGAACCAAACCTAAATACAATGGGCCAAATGTGTTAAGGATTACATTTGTAAATTATGAGTTCAATCAATGCTGGTCCATAGCCTACTAGGTGCACAAACATGTAAATGCAAAAACCTAACTGTCAATCCTAACTTAGAATCCATATCAGGAAAATGTGCAACATTGAGGGAAAATGTACAACTTTTGGGTCAATTGTGCAATATTTTGGTAAACTAAACAACCTTCCTAACAAATGCACATTTTTTGGGGCAATTGTACAACCAAAGCATCAACTGCCTAGTGCATCCTAAAACTCATTGAAAAATACAAAAAATTGCATAGAACTACATGCTCAAATGACAAATTGAAAAGTGGGCATTGACGTACATACATTTGGTCCCATGCCCTCTGGCCACCTATAGCTTCGCACGTGCTCTCCATGATGATTCTCCATCAGAATTAACACCGTCCTCAAGTACTACTCCTTTCTCCAAAGCTCCAAATTTTCCAAAAGTGAGAGTGAAAATGATATCTTTTACCCCACCCAAGCCCTTTTATACCTCTTTGGAGTGCCTAGATGGATGTGCATGCTTTACAATTTGTGTTGGTCATGGTCTTTTTCACCTTCCGAGACTTGTATATTACTCGTTTGAACTTTAATTTCGCTTCCATTCACGTTTTTGGAATCTTGGTGTTCTTATCAACAAATTGGCCTCCTCTTCTGATTTTTCACCTAATTTTTTGAGGGGGCACCCTTGTAACCCATTATGGGTGGGGCATCACGTCTTTAAATTTGATCATTTCTTGTCAATTTGACCTAAATCATTCTTCTTGCCTATTTAACTAAATAATTATGTCAATTATTCAATCTCTATCTCTTTGGCATTAATTTGACCTAATTTATTTCTAGGGTTGAATAATCATTTAATTATTGACCCCACTTTATGCTAGCATGTCCCTCTTAGGATAAATAAGTTCATTATTTATTTATCTTTTAATTATTTTATCACAATTAAATAAAATTTATTTAGCTGGCTAATTAATAATATAAGAGTGAATTAATAAATGAATATTTATTAATTCCACTACATATTCATCTCCACTTCTAACTCCACCTCACTCCTCGACTTTCCTCATTTTTCTCTGCTTAACTCTACTAACCTTCCATTTCTTTCTCCACTTGCAAATGCCACCTTTCATATTTGTCTTCACTTAACTCATCATCTCATTCAATCTTGTCTGTCGATTGATCTTTGATCTCGTCTAACCAATCAATCTTCAAAATCTATAAATTGAGGTCACAATTCTCATTCTTAGAACTGTGACCTTTCAATTATCCGTGTGATCATGATGTCAACTTGCCTTCTCTTTGTCACACTTGTGCAATCACCTATTTGAGAGCAACATTAATTAGAGGAGAAATAAAAACAACAAAATGCAATGAAGGAGGTGCATAACATTGGTTTGCATAGTGTTTGCCATTTAGTTTTATACATTTCATTTTCATAGTTTAATTGATGAGATTAGGTTATTTTCATGATATTTAGCTTTCGTGGTTGGCTTCTGATATCATGTGCTTTCTAACCCATTTTCCTAGTCGACACCCAATACAAGAAAAGTTCAATGCATCATAAACAAAATGAGAAAGATACAAAAACAACAATAAGTAGTTGAAACCAACCAAAAACATAACAAACTTTACTTTGGAACTAATAGTAGCACACTATAACAAAGTACCAATTAACTATAACCAAAATTTGGCAAATTTGGCACTTAGGCCCGAGAGTCTTACTACTTAAAACAAGAAGTCTTAAAATCCTAGCCAAACTATAACCAACAATACTAAAAAAAAAACCTAGACCATCAGGCATCCAACTAACTCTAACAAGAAATAATATCATTTATCCTTATCTTTGGGGTCAGAGATGAGCCCCCAATCCATTGATAGCTTATAAAGATTTTTTTCTAGTTGTCTTGAGACAAAATGTAACCTTCATCCTCAATTACCTTTTGATTCCTTGCATTCTTCAACTTTTTCTTAAGTTTGGATTGTCCTAAGATTAGACCCATGATATATTTCATCATGATTCCATTAAAATTAATAGTGAGTGACTTGATAGCCTTTCCCAAATGGGTTTTTGGCACACTAAATTACTTTTCCCTAGTCTCCATGTCATTAAGCCTCACCTGCATGTCAACCACCTATATTTTGAGATTGCTGACCAGATTCTCATTCTTGTTCCTGTCCTCATCAATTACCTACACTTCCTCTTTGAGTGTCTCTTACCCTTTCTCTTCATAATTACCATAATCCTAGCTGGATTGAATTTCCTTGGAATCTTTATCAAAATCAACAATGATATTCTCCCCCCTCATCTTTAGAATTTGCCTCATGTCCATTAATTACCTCATACTCAAAAAATTATGTATTCTCCTCTTTCTTCGAAAGGTATTCCTCCTCTGACGGGGCATCAACACTTTTCTTAGACTTCCCTTGTTCCTTTTCTTCTTTTCTTGAGTCTAGCCGATTGTCTTTCTCTTGGGCTATAGTCTTTCTTAGTAGAACCATACAACCTATGCTCTTCCTCACACAAATCCTATTCCTGGTCATCAACATCTATAACTTGGCTCTTGGGGTTAGGGGATTTAAAATTCAACTTTTTAGTCTTAGGGTTGCCTATCTTAGCAACAAAACTTTTCTGTCTCTCTGGGGTTAGTTTGATCAGTTCAACATCATGATCCAACATAGGGGGATTTTTACTAGTTTTTCCTTTTTGGGGGCTAGGGAGTGCTTTCAAGCAACTCAATTTTAACCAAGATACATTGGGATTGTTGAGGTTCATGGCCAAGAAGCAGTTACCATGTAAACTTTGAGTTCATTTTTATATAGGGCATACATCAATCCTTGATGAAGGGGAGGAGACACCCCATTATTAATGTTGTGGAACAATGAGGAGAAAATAAAAAAAGGAATATTTGTGAACTCCTTATGCCTAATGTGGTTCAGGATATGGAAGTGATATCTATGAACTACAGTATATCTACCCTCTAAGGTAAAGTAATACATAACATGATAGCTAACCAAGGCAAAGGGATGGGGGAGAACAAACCTATCATAACCATTTTGCAGTCTCTTTGGCTTTTCCCCCTTTTCAAATAATTTATTGATAAAAGTTTTGTAGTCCCCTAAACTTTTTCTTCACCACGTGTAACCCTTCATATTTCAAATTATCCACTTTCACAATTAATTGAGGAGACACTTTGAAGTTGATACTGCCAATGCAAACTTCTCCATTAGACCATGAATTGCAAAATTTGGAGGAAAGAAGATAATTATACCCTTGCATGGTCTAAAAAAGGGATCCAATCCAACATTCATGAATAAATTCCACATACCTTCATTCTACTGCAAGTCCTTGGTGTCTCTAGGTTTTCACTACTTCATTGCTCCACCCATTTCAGAATCTTCAACACTTTTAATAATAGACCTATTCAAGAGCTCTCTATGAAAATTAAGATGATGAGGAATGGAGATAGACATTAATTAAACACAATTTTGCCTTTTATCATCCTCATTTCAAAGAATGATTGCATTAGTACAAAGCCACCAACTCTCAAACAATTCCCAATTAGTGAATTGCATAGCCTCTTTATCAATTTGGCCCTTCCAACTAATATCATGATTACACCTCCTCATGATAGAACTAAAAAGGATTTTCTAATCCCAATGGACAAAGGAGAAATGCCAATCTAATGTTTCTTAAAATCACTTGTGTCAATGAGACACACCATGACATACACTAATCTCATGAACTTTAGAGTGTAATAATTTAGATTTTTAATCTGCATCATGAGATAGGTAAGTTGACATTGCTATCTTACAATCCTACAATCTTTCATTACCAAGAATTTCCTTCAATTTTTTAGGAGATTGGGAGTAGTTTGAATATAAATCCATTCATTGTAATTTATGGCCCAATTGGACATCACATCACAACCCTATTACATTCTCTAAAAACACAAACTTCTTTGGATTGAAGAAAGCTTCTTAGTAAAATCCTACACTCTTCCATTCATTTTATTTCCTAGGAGGCCTCAATTCAACCATTTAAGAGATATAATTAATTTTGAGTCATCTTCTAGTATAATCTTCTACATATTGAAATATTTTAGTCTCTTTAATCCCCACAAAGAAGCAACAAATTTAGCTCTTTTTTTTTAACCCGCTCTAATATTGCACTCATAATTATCAATTAATCTCCATTTACTATCCCTTATGACTCCACCATCCCTAGAGATACTTCGGTTCCCCTTAGAGTGGCCATTAAATTTACACTTGACCGAACCTTCTTTAGGAGGATACCATCTACTCATTTTCATTTTTAGGATATATACCCCATTGTTGTTTGATCTTAAGATCTTTATAGCATGACATCTATTTTCAATACCCATATTAAGCAACATTAATGTTTTCTTGAATCTGTTGTTTAACTGATTGGAAGAGATCCTTATCATTTCTTGAATGGTCCTTGAAAATGCAATTGTTTCTTTCCTTCCATAACTCCCAAGAGACGAAAGGGGGGATTTGTCTCCAAAGGTCCTTAATTATAGGGTGAGAAAAAGAATAGAACCCCAACATCTCCATGAATTTTCTCAAGATTCTTGGGAAGATCCAACACACAACAAGGGAGGATAACACAATAGACCAAACTTCCTAGGCATAAGGTCGATGCAATAATAAATGTTCAATACTTTCATAATCAACCTAATAGAGAGTTCATTAATTAACAAATGAAAAGCCTCTTTTATTTAGGTTGTCAATGGTTAAAACATTGTTATGAGAAGCAATCAACCAAAAGTAGTTGATTTAGGAGAAAGTTTAGGAATCTAAACTTGATCCCAAAAAAAAGAATCTTTGTTATCACCATCTAATGAGTGTTAGAGCATATTTAGCTTTTAGTTTATTTTTTACAACTAGTTGTGTTTTTTTTCTTAAGTTCACTTAGGAGTCCTTGCTCCTAATTTAGCTTTTGTGCATCTAGTTTAGCTAGAGTTAAGCTTTATTTATCTCCTCATGCTTGCACTTTAGTGTTTCTTAATTTAGCTTAAGGAATCTTTGTGCTTTCTTTGTAAGCTCGCCATTGTACAATTATAATTCATTATGTAGTTTTTGCTTTTGAGTAATATAGTATTCTTTTGTGCAACTCTCATTTGTGGAAGGTGTTTTTGTTTGTCATTTGATCTTGCAAGCTTGTGTTGCAAAATTCAACATGGTATCAGAGCTATGAAAGTTCAACAAGCTAGAGCATATTTAGCTATTAGTTTCTTTTCTACAACTAGTTATTCTTTTTTGCTTAAGTTCACTTAGGAGTGCTTGCTTCTAATTTAGCATGTGTGCATCTAGTTTAGCTAGAGTTGATCTTTATTTATCTCCACATGTAGTTCTCCTCAATTTACCTTAGGGCATCTTGGTGCTTTCTTTATAAGCACGCCATTGTACAATTGTGATTCATTCTATATTATTTGTTTTTTTACTAATATATCATTTTTTTGTGCAACTCTCATTTCTGGAAGGTGTTTTTGTTTTTCATTTGATCTTCCAGGCTCGTGTTGTAAACTTTTGTGTTACAAAATTCAACATTGTAATGCCCCGCTAGGAAACCCTGAAGGGATTAAGCCATAACACAAGAATAGAGTGCAAATTTTTTATTTTTTTTAAAGTTACACCACATTAAGATACAACAAGATATCAAAGATTCAGATTACATAGCGGAAGACATCAACTAACACCTAAAGAGTTTCCCAATGAGATTACTTAAATTTCACAATTCACTTAAATCACATAATTAATCCAATAAGCTGATTATTTAATAATGAGATAATTCTTAATCAGGATAATTTCTTTCAAAAGATGGAAATATAAATAACAAGCAAGGACTCATCCATTAAGATCTATTCATAATCTTCATTCAATCTTTTCATTTAAAATTACAAGCCATACATCTAATATTCTAACACACTAGAATTCCATCATAAACATAAGAGATCTTTTCAAGTTTACTTAATTTCTTTAACAACAACTGAATATATTCCATTACTCTAAGTTACATTCTTTCATATTCCATCTTATTGCATTTTAAAAGATGATTAAATACATGCATCAACGATAATTCTCATCTAAACCACTTACGCATTCGATCAACATGGCATTCAAGAAGGGACTGAATATAAGCATTTAAAGTTAATTCCATTTATCCACTTAACCATTCTAACATAAGCTAATCATACACGATAAAGCTGATTAAAGGAAACATAAGAGAATACATCACATAAAACCATAATGATCTCGGAGTTCACCCCTAAAAGGCTACATCTCCGGGTCTGCTCAATTGCAAGACCCCTCTGATAATTAATAAATTTAAGAATACAAGAGGTTACACCATTACAATCCTGCCATCAAGGTGAAATACAAACAATATACAAGCGACCACATCGATCAATTAATACATAATCGATCCCTGAAAAGGAAAGGATCCAGCTGAACATAATCAAGCTAATACAAAGGTCCAGGAGAGCATCCATAAAACTGAGCCATCGCCACCCAAGGTCTAACATGAAACCAAAACTCACAAGGGCATAAACAAAAGGACGACCCACAAAGGTACTCTTAACAGGACAAAATGATAACACACTAGCAAACGTAGGGACAAGTGTCATCACACATCCTAGTATGGTTACCATGGTAGGTCTTCATAGGTCCCGGCCCCATACACTGGGTTACCCTGGCAACCTAATCCGAGCCTCCGGCCCATCCAAGCCTCATGTGGAACCACACATCCTCTCATGAAGACAAGGATGATGGTTTGCCATTTCAGGCCTTCTCACAGCATGTTGAGTCTATGATAGCACTCGTCCCATGTGTGAGGCACAATTATCTTACTTAGAGATTACATTCTAATCTACTGTTAGGTTATCACTTATTAGACTCACTTTCGACGGGTTACCTAGCAGCCACTTTGGGCGCGGCCCCCAATCGAAAGCCACTTTCCCATACGACACTAGACCAAACTCAGACGAACTCAAACAACCAAGGAATAAACATGGTCAGACGAACGGAGTTCAAGAAGGGAGAAACAACCACCTGGTCAAACACGACTCAAAGATGATCACTTACTGACGGTACTCTAACTAGAGACCTGACAAACTAAGGTCAACCACGAATCATCATTCGACTCTCACAAAGAGGATATGACCAAATATGACACTACCACAAGACAACAATCAACTCGGAATCGAGGACTGAAACAGGTACCCCAAGACATGTCATACGACAGGGTCCTATCAAAACAAGCACGACTTGCCATTACATAAGCAAAAGCGAATACAGAAATTAAACTCGCAAAGGAATATTCAACAGATACAATCTTTCCGAACTGATCTAAGCATTAAAAGTCGATCAAGTTTTCTACAAGATCTATATCAGATTACAATTATCTACCTCATCTAGGGATAGGTTGTTCTTGGTTTTCTAACTCTCTAAGGTTCAAAGCATCGAACAGACATATAAAGCCATAATGAGTTCTTAAACCAAATTCATAATAATAAAACTCAGACAACCATTAACAATTAAATAAGATATTAAATCTCCGCTTAAAACGTCATTGACATACTGGTTCGAAACCAACCTCTACAGTTTCATATTTTTCAAACCCAGATGCATAATACGGATCACGGAAATATAATTATAAAATAGAATCTAATGAAGATAATCATTTCCAAAAACACATCGTTTAAATTCAAATACCCAACGATAAATATTTCACTACTTCTCAATTACTCAAATGATATGCTCTGGAATAATATTGAACATCATCAATTAGTAATTATAACATATTTCAACAGTTTTCCAACAACATAATATTCTATTTTGTTTTTAAACAATACTACCTCAATTAGCCAACTTCCCTAATCAGCTACAAGGTAAGATATAAATTTATTAGAGCAAGATCAATCAGAATATAATCGATAATATTCAATTGTGAAATTACAGTTGTAGAACTTAATTAGAAGGAGTGCATAAACCATAAAATGAAATTGAATAATAATTAACTTATAAATTCCATTATAAAACTAATTAATATCCAATTAACATTAATCATGATGATGCAACCTTAATCATAATTACAATTCTGATTACAACTTAACATTAAAATAACTTACATTAAAATGATATTAAATATCATATGCATTTTTTTTTTAATATAAAAAAAATACATTAAAAAAAACAATTTTAAAAACTATTTTAAAAAAAATGCATTTTAAAAAAGAGGCGAGGGCGGGGCCCACCTCCCAACGGGGATGGCTGGGTGCCCAAGCCCTAGCCACAGGCAGAAACCGCGCGGGCGGCGCTGCTGTGGTGCCCGCAGGTCCCGCGGCGCCCTGTGGCCACCGCGGTCCCTGCGGCCACCACAGTGAGCCGCGGCCGTTGCGGACTGCGAGCGAAAGAAAGGGAACGAGCGGGGGAGGGGAGGAGGAGCGGGTGGAGCTCCGCTCCTCACCCCCCAAACCCCAAACAACAGCATAATAAAACAAACGCACAGTTCGAAATTTCACTTATTTATTTATTTTTTTAAAACAACAACTCAAAATTTGGTTTAAAAATTTCGGTTTGAATAAGATCCGGTTTCAATGAAATATATTTTGGTATGAAGTTTTCTTTGATGGTAATCATTTCCCCCAAACACAATGGGATTTCAAACCACCCAAAAACAACATTGAGGGATAACAAAACCTCAAATAAAATTTCCAGCCAAACTCAAAATGGTCAAAAAGGGATCTATTTTACCACAATGATTCAGCTATGCTAGCAAGAACACCAGGCATAGGAAAAGATCTTAACCCACAAATCCAAGATTAAAACTACAATCCATTTCAACAGAATGGAAACATACATATTTTTTTTTTTAAACCAAATGGGTAAATAGATCCTACCTGATCTCGCGTTCCTGGCAAGATCTGCCGAAGAGCCCCAATCTGCCGCTCCCAAATCCTTCCTTCTCCATCCAAAACCCCCAAATTTCATCTCCAAAATATTTTTCCAACCAAAAATTTTCCAAAATTATCCATCCCTCAAAATTTCCCCAAATTTTGGGTTATATGGAAGAGTTGACCAAAATTCCATTTTTGGAATTAAAATTTTTTATTTAAAAAAATAACTCTCCAAATTAATTCTTTTCTAACTATAGCAACAAATTAACTTGCTTTTCAATTCAAAATCGATTTCTCATTTAATTCAATTTAACCTTTCTAATTTCAAAAGCCAACAGAATACAATTAAATCTATTGCGATAAAATACAAAACTTTCTTTTCAACAACATATCCAAAATGCATTTAATATTCAAAATCAGTCATTTAATCGAACTTACTCCCAATTTAAAACGAGCAATCCAATATCAACGAAAATCGCATAACGAAACCCCGATTAATCTAGTCCATAAATCTCTAATGCACAAATACATATTTAATCAAAATAATTTCTAAGGACTAATTAATCAATTTAACAAACCACACCAAGCACGCAAACCGAGAAGGTCAACCAAACAGACGACTCGCAAACCCAAACAAAAAGGATTACCGACGACTACTGGCGAAGCTCACTTGAGCACGACGAAGGTCAACTAGGGTCTTACGACCACCTAATCCAACTCTAAGGATTAAAGAGTACACTCAAACCTGCAAAGCCAGGTGAAGACGAACCTCGCACTCATGCGGCGTTGTACCTGAAATCTCCAACAACCAAGAGTCATACATGCATACATATATAAAATTTAATGAAAGCGTTAGCCCGATATTAATACCACGAAATAGGTACACTAACAACTTGCATACAACTAGTGTGGAAACCACATCAACAGCTATGCGTTAAATCAAACAGCTGACTATAACATTATATTAAGATAATCTAACCAAGATTAAACCAAGATTAGAGATTGATTAGGGCAAGGGTACTACATTCTCCCCCCTAGGTTCCGACTTACTCCTGGAAGTCGTAAGGCTAGATGGAGAACATGTCGTATGCATCAACCCTGAAACTCATTCAACAAAGATCAAATTGCACATGGAAATCTTTCCATCAATAAATGAAATATTATTGCAAAATTCTTTACAAACGCCATTATCCATTGGCAAGATACATCTAAAACCATACATTCCTTAAAATATTCTAGGAATTATCCACAATCATACCGGAGAAACAAGAATTTTCTTCCTTTCATTACACCAAATTAAAGCATTACAAAGAGTTAAACAACAATTAGCATAATCATCTATCAAACATGACCAGAAACATGCCATCAAGATCAATTTCCTTTACCAATCCATCTTATCATAAAATTTTATAACATAGAACTAGCTCAAAATATCAATTTCTACAACCAAATTAACTTTCATGAAATAAGAGCAACGTAAATAACTCAATTGTTTACACTCGCCAGGCATATAAAAACCTTTCCAAAGACTATGTCCCACAACATAGTGACAAGCTAACACAATTTACTCCATGATACAAATAATAACCATACACATAACTGGAATGCATAACAGAAAAGGCCACATGTGAGCATGTCTAATGCTCGGTCAAAGATAACATGCACGATCAGCATCTCTATGCCTGATCTCAGAACAACAATATGATCATAAATATCCAATATCTCACTCAAGGACTCGATGGTGCTAGGCACACCATAGCGGTGCTACCTTCCATACAAGACCTTTGTGAATATCCCTTGTTGAACAAGGTGGTTAGCCTCCAAGAGATAGTCACCACACATAGGTAGGTAGTGGATACTAGCTGCAACACAGCCTCACATACCCCCATCCTCAAGGTTCCCTACATCTACTTCCTCGCACACACTCTACCAATTCTGTATCATACGTCCTTGGAGAGGAATTTCACATCTCGACACAAGACCAGCATCCGAAAACAATAAGGATAAACCAGTTTAGCCACCAAAGTACAGATGAATAAAGGTAATAATCATCAAATCCAACAGTAAGGTAAGAAAAAAAATCCGGAATTTCAACACCAAATCAAAAGTGCAAAAGATCACAAGATCGTGGCTAAACCTTCAAAGTCAAAGTAAAATAAATTGCTGATCTCCAACGAAATATAAAGAATATCACAACTGCACATAACATCACTGTGTGACTAGCATCTAGCCACCAATGAGGAAGGAAGGAACAACTGACTAGCTATTGCAGTAGCTCATCATGTGGTGCGACATAGTCACACTACCCACATGGCATGGCGGTGTGCACCTCGACATCACCCCGCATCACGTCGTCACGTGGCATGGCAATACCCCAAGTGGAGAACACACACAATGGACGTATCCCGCATGGTAGTGCACCTCGTGGAACAAGCACGCGCAGGTCACATCTCGCATAGCGACGTATCTAGAAGGATACTCGCCGTAAGTCAGAGGTATACATGACTAGGGTCCACCCATATGTCCACCAACACATACTAATTGGCAGCACAAGTGAATAAACCTACCTTTCATGAAGACAAGGCAAAGGATCCTCCAAATTACACCATCACTATACACAAGAATCACCATCCAAAATGCTCAAATAAGGGAGAGGAATAGGCTATCACATATCAACCTATAAAATAGATTCATCAAAAGGGAAAGTATTGAGTATACCTTTGATACAGTTTAATAGTACAACTATATCATTCCTCGAAGTAGAGAAGCTAAAGTCGCTTCGCGCCGACATTACTCGTACGCCAATCCATACTATTCAAAGAACAGTTACTTCGAATACTACCCCTTAACATACTGAGTTACCCACAACCCGAGGTTTGGTACTCAGCAGGGAAACAAATAAGCAACATCACATAAACAGTATGGTTTCCCATACTCATAAGCAACATATCCTCCATGGTTGATTACTTCACCAAACCATGGGCACACATAATAAGCACTGGTTTCTTACAATACACACAAATACACCAGTACTGGTTTAGTCACATTTACGGGGAGTACTTTTCAGTACGCTAACATCTATACAAGGAAGATTTTAATTATGCTTTCTACATAAATAACTGATTAAAGTTTACTCTAGATTCAAGTACTTAAATTATTATCAATTCACAATTATATAAGGAAATAACATCATTCCTATGTCTTTATCACATTTCACCAAGCATTCAAAACCAAATTACTAACCATGCAAATTCTTTTCTAAAGCTTAAGACTTCCATCTATCACTCATGAAGCCAAAAGCAAACATACAATTTCACATGTTTTATAAACATTCAATTTAAATCAATGCATTCTTTAATACCATTTCTAAGAATCTTATGATTAGGCAAGGAGAAGGGAAAGAGAGTTTGATAAAAAAACTATTTCCTGGGAAGACACAAGATCAATCAAGGTCACGCTATCATATAAAATTTCTCACTATAAGCCTATCATTTCAATTATACGGTTTTCATTTCACTACCGTTAGAAGGATGACAATCAGCCTAACAAAACATTTCCAATAATTATGGTTGCAACAAGAGGTTCTAGTTTTCCAAACAAAACAGAGATCAAGAGAGGCAATCTTTTCGATAATGCAAGACCTCTTAAGAACACTCACTTATAATAATACAATATAGACACATGTCATAATTTGCAACCTATTAGAGAAGATCACATTACGATCAAAGATAAGCAAGGAGCTATTACCCAAGTAAAACATATTAATGCACGCACATCAAACAAGCTTTTCATTCGCACTTTCTAAACACAATAAGGTAATTACATATACCCAAAAGCGAGTTCAATGGAGCATTTGCTAAAATAATTCTTCAATCAAACTAGTTTAATGAAACTCATAAGACAATCTTTCGGAAAACACATTAATATTCTCTCGAAGCTACAACAACATGCTCCTTTTTAACACTTCTTCTACCAACCAAGCAGTTTCACATAATTCAACTATCCACATAGAAATGCACCTTACTAAGGTAGAATTTAATCATGCTACTCCTACAAGATACATATGGAGAATTCTTTAAACATACACATACAGTTTTCTCCCAATCACCAAAATAGATTTTTAAACCCATAGCCCTTTAATAATAAAAAAAAAAACATAAGCGTCATAAGGCTCACACAAGGGTTCAAGAAGTCACACCCCTTTTCTCTCTTGCAAACAGGAAAACTCGAATCAAAGATAATTGCACACATATCCTAATCATTTTAATTTTCAGAAAGAGAGAGAGGAATGGTGATAATCATTTAATTTCCTACAAAATAAGCATACAATAATTGCCATACTAGTCCTTCAAGTGGACAACACTAAGCTAGTTCATAATCTTAGACAAACACAATTCGCACTTTCAGATTCAAGCCAAGCACGGACCAACCCAAATGGATTAGTCTAAAGAGTACAACACTCAATAAGGAAAGGTACATACGACTCTCTTTCAAAATAAGAGTAATCGTAGACCAAGACATCAATAAGCACACAATGCATATATAAACAATCAAACACCAACATCAAGAAGGCAAAAACAAGGTGTGAACACACACGTTACACACCAGTTAAGGTCTGCTCAATCACTCACATGCAAAAGGAGGACAAGCATACACATAAGGTCGATACACCTCAAAACCAATAGAGGGCAGACGCGACACCAGAGATCCCAATGTTTGCAACTTGGCTCTGATACCAAATGTAATGCCCCGCCAGGAAACCCCGAAGGGATTAAGCCATAACACAAGAATAGAGTGCAAATTTTTTATTTTTTTTAAAGTTACACCACATTAAGATACAACAAGATATCAAAGATTCAGATTACATAGCGGAAGACATCAACTAACACCTAAAGAGTTTCCCAACGAGATTACTTAAATTTCACAATTCACTTAAATCACACAATTAATCCAATAAGCTGATTATTTAATAACGAGATAATTCTTAATCAGGATAATTTCTTTCAAAAGATGGAAATATAAATAACAAGCAAGGACTCATCCATTAAGATCTATTCATAATCTTCATTCAATCTTTTCATTTAAAATTACAAGCCATACATCTAATATTCTAACACACTAGAATTCCATCATAAACATAAGAGATCTTTTCAAGTTTACTTAATTTCTTTAACAACAACTGAATATATTCCATTACTCTAAGTTACATTCTTTCATATTCCATCTTATTGCATTTTAAAAGACGATTACATACATGCATCAACGATAATTCTCATCTAAACCACTTACGCATTCCATCAACATGGCATTCAAGAAGGGACTGAATATAAGCATTTAAAGATAATTCCATTTATCCACTTAACCATTCTAACATAAGCTAATCATACACGATAAAGCTGATTAAAGGAAACATAAGAGAATACATCACATAACACCATAATGATCTCGGAGTTCACCCCTAAAGGGCTACATCTCCGGGTCTGCTCAACTGCAAGACCCCTCTGATAATTAATAAAGTTAAGAATACAAGAGGTTACACCATTACAATCCTGCCATCAAGGCGAAATACAAACAATATACAAGCGACCACATCGGTCAATTAATACATAATCGATCCCTGAAAAGGAAAGGATCCAGCTGAACATAATCAAGCTAATACAAAGCTCCAGGAGAGCATCCATAAAACCGAGCCATCGCCACCCAAGGTCTAACATGAAACCAAAACTCACAAGGGCATAAACAAAAGGACGACCCACAAAGGTACTCTTAACAGGACAAAACGATAACACACTAGCGAATGTAGGGACAAGTGTCATCACACATCCTGGTATGGTTACCATGGCAGGTCTTCATAGGTCCTGGCCCCATACACTGGGTTACCCTGGCAACCTAATCCGAGCCTCCGGCCCATCCAAGCCTCATGTGGACCCACACATCCTCTCGTGAAGACAAGGATGATGGTTTGCCATTTCAGGCCTTCTCACAGCATGTCGAGTCTATGATAGCACTCGTCCCATGTGTGAGGCACAATTATCTTACTTAGAGATTACATTCTAATCTACTGTTAGGTTATCACTTATTAGACTCACTTTCGACGGGTTACCCAGCAGCCACTTTGGGCGCGGCCCCCAATCGAAAGCCACTTTCCCATACGACACTAGACCAAACTCAGACGAACTCAAACAACCAAGGAATATACATGGTCAGACGAAGGGAGTTCAAGAAGGGAGAAACAACCACCTGGTCAAACACGACTCAAAGATGATCACTTACTGACGGTACTCTAACTAGAGACCTGACAAACTAAGGTCAACCACGAATCATCATTCGACTCTCACAAAGAGGATATGACCAAATACGACACTACCACAAGACAACAGTCAACTCGGAATCGAGGACTGAAACAGGTACCCCAAGACATTTCATACGACAGGGTCCTATCAAAACAAGCACAACTTGCCATTACATAAGCAAAAGCGAATACAGAAATTAAACTCGCAAAGGAATATTCAACAGATACAATCTTTCCGAACTGATCTAAGCATTAAAAGTCGATCAAGTTTTCTACAAGATCTATATCAGATTACAGTTATCTACCTCATCTAGGGATAGGTTGTTCTTGGTTTTCTAACTCTCTAAGGTTCAAAGCATCGAACAGACATATAAAGCCATAATGAGTTCTTAAACCAAATTCATATTAATAAAACTCAGACAACCATTAACAATTAAATAAGATATTAAATCTCCACTTAAAACGTCATTGACATACTGGTTCGAAACCAACCTCTACAGTTTCATATTTTTCAAACCCAGATGCATAATACGGATCACGGAAATATAATTATAAAATAGAATCTAATGAAGATAATCATTTCCAAAAACACATCGTTTAAATTCAAATACCCAACGATAAATATTTCACTACTTCTCAATTACTCAAATGATATGCTCTGGAATAATATTTAACATCATCAATTAGTAATTATAACATATTTCAACAGTTTTCCAACAACATAATATTCTATTTTGTTTTTAAACAATACTACCTCAATTAGCCAACTTCCCTAATCAGCTAGAAGGTAAGATATAAATTTATTAGAGCAAGATCAATCAGAATATAATCGATAATATTCAATTGCGAAATTACAGTTGTAGAACTTAATTAGAAGGAGTGCATAAACCATAAAATGAAATTGAATAATAATTAATTTATAAATTCCATTATAAAATTAATTAATATCCAATTAACATTAATCATGATGATGCAACCTTAATCATAATTACAATTCTGATTACAACTTAACATTAAAATAACTTACATTAAAATGATATTAAATATCATATGCATTTTTTTTTAATATAAAAAAAATACATTAAAAAAAACAATTTTAAAAACTATTTTAAAAAAATGCATTTTTAAAAAGAGGCGAGGGCAGGGCCCACCTCCCAACGGGGATGGCTGGGCACCCAAGCCCTAGCCACAGGCGGAAACCACGCGGGCGGCGCCGCTATGGTGCCCGCAGGTCCCGCGGCACCATGCGGCCACCGCAGTCCCTGCGGCCACCACAGTGAGCCGCGGCCACTGCAGACTGCAAGCGAAAGAAAGGGAATGAGCGGGGGAGGGGAGGAGGAGCGGGTGGAGCTCCGCTCCCCGCCCTCCAAACCCCAAACAACAGCATAATAAAACGAACGCACAGTTCGAAATTTCACTTATTTATTTATTTTTTTAAAACAACAACTCAAAATTTGGTTTAAAAATTTCGGTTTGAATAAGATCCGGTTTCAATGAAATATATTTTGGTATGAAGTTTTCTTTGATGGTAATCATTTCCCCCAAACACAATGGGATTTCAAACCACCCAAAAACAACATTGAGGGATAACAAAACCTCAAATAAAATTTCCAGCCAAACTCAAAATGGTCAAAAAGGGATCTATTTTACCACAATGATTCAGCTATGCTAGCAAGAACACCAGGCATAGGAAAAGATCTTAACCCACAAATCCAAGATTAAAACTACAATCCATTTCAACAGAATGGAAACATACATATTTTTTTTTTTTAAACCAAATGGGTAAACAGATCCTACCTGATCTCGCGTTCCTGGCAAGATCTGCCGAAGAGCCCCAATCTGCCGCTCCCAAATCCTTCCTTCTCCATCCAAAACCCCCAAATTTCATCTCCAAAATATTTTTCCAACCAAAAATTTTCCAAAATTATCCATCCCTCAAAATTTCCCCAAATTTTGGGTTATATGGAAGAGTTGACCAAAATTCCATTTTTGGAATTAAAATTTTTTATTTAAAAAAATAACTCTCCAAATTAATTCTTTTCTAACTATAGCAACAAATTAACTTGCTTTTCAATTCAAAATCGATTTCTCATTTAATTCAATTTAACCTTTCTAATTTCAAAAGCCAACAGAATACAATTAAATCTATTGCAATAAAATACAAAACTTTCTTTTCAACAACATATCCAAAATGCATTTAATATTGAAAATCAGTCATTTAATCGAACTTACTCCCAATTTAAAACAAGCAATCCAATATCAACGAAAATCGCATAACGAAACCCCGATTAATCTAGTCCATAAATCTCTAATGCACAAATACATATTTAATCAAAATAATTTCTAAGGACTAATTAATCAATTTAACCAACCACACCAAGCACGCAAACCGAGAAGGTCAACCAAACAGATGACTCGCAAACCCAAACAAAAAGGATTACCGATGACGACTGGCGATGCTCACTTGAGCACGACGAAGGTCAACTAGGGTCTTACGACCACCTAATCCAACTCTAAGGATTAAAGAGTACACTCAAACCTGCAAAGCCAGGTGAAGACGAACCTCGCACTCATGCAGCGTTGTACCTGAAATCTCCTGCAACCAAGAGTCATACATGCATACATATATAAAATTTAATGAAAGCGTTAGCCCGATATTAATACCACGAAATAGGTACACTAACAACTTGCATACAACTAGTGTGGAAACCACATCAACAGCTATGCGTTAAATCAAACAGCTGACTATAACATTAGATTAAGGTAATCTAACCGAGATTAAACCAAGATTAGAGATTGATTAGGGCAAGGGTACTACATTCTCCCCCCCTAGGTTCCGACTTACTCCTGGAAGTCGTAAGGCTAGATGGAGAACATGTTGTATGCATCAGCCCTGAAACTCATTCAACAAAGATCAAATTGCCCATGGAAATCTTTCCATCAATAAATGAAATATTATTGCAAAATTCTTTACAAACGCCATTCTCCATTGGCAAGATACATCTAAAGCCATACATTCCTTAAAATATTCTAGGAATTATCCACAATCATAGCGGAGAAACAAGAATTTTCTTCCTTTCATTACACCAAATTAAAGCATTACAAAGAGTTAAACAACAATTAGCATAATCATCTATCAAACATGACCAGAAACATGCCATCAAGATCAATTTCCTTTACCAATCCATCTTATCATAAAATTTTATAACATAGAACTAGCTCAAAATATCAATTTCTACAACCAAATTAACTTTCATGAAATAAGAGCAACGTAAATAACTCAATTGTTTACACTCGCCAGGCATATAAAAACCTTTCCAAAGACTATGTCCCATAACATAGTGACAAGCTAACACAATTTACTTCATGATACAAATAATAACCATCCACATAACTGGAATGCATAACAGAAAAGGCCACATGTGAGCATGTCTAATGCTCGGTCAAAGATAACATGCACGATCAGCATCTCTATGCCTGATCTCAGAACAACAATATGATCATAAATATCCAATATCTCACTCAAGGACTCGATGGTGCTAGGCACACCATAGCGGTGCTACCTTCCATACAAGACCTTTGTGAATATCCCTTGTTGAACAAGGTGGTTAGCCTCCAAGAGATAGTCACCACACATAGGTAGGTAGTGGATACTAGCTGCAACACAGCCTCACATACCCCCATCCTCAAGGTTCCCTACATCTACTTCCTCGCACACACTCTACCAATTCCGTATCATACGTCCTTGGAGAGGAATTTCACATCTCGACACAAGACCAGCATCCGAAAACAATAAGGATAAACCAGTTTAGCCACCAAAGTACAGATGAATAAAGGTAATAATCATCAAATCCAACAGTAAGGTAAGAAAAAAAATCCGGAATTGCAACACCAAATCAAAAGTGCAAAAGATCACAAGATCGTGGCTAAACCTTCAAAGTCAAAGTAAAATAAATTGCTGATCCCCAAAGAAATATAAAGAATATCACAACGGCACATAACATCACTGTGTGACTAGCATCTAGCCACCAACGAGGAAGGAAGGAACAACTGACTAGCTATTGCAGTAGCTCATCATGTGGTGTGACATAGTCACACTACCCACATGGCATGGCGGTGTGCACCTCGACATCACCCCGCATCACGTCGTCACGTGGCATGGCAATACCCCAAGTGGAGAACACACACAATGGACGTATCCCGCATGGTAGTGCACCTCACGGAACAAGCACGCGCAGGTCACATCCCGCATAGCGACGTATCTAGAAGGATACTCGCCGTAAGTCAGAGGTATACATGACTAGGGTCCACCCACATGTCCACCAACACATACTAATTGGCAGCACAAGTGAATAAACCTACCTTTCATGAAGACAAGGCAAAGGATCCTCCAAATTACACCATCACTATACACAAGAATCACCATCCAAAATGCTCAAATAAGGGAGAGGAATAGGCTATCACATATCAACCTATAAAATAGATTCATCAAAAGGGAAAGTATTGAGTATACCTTTGATACAGTTTAATAGTACAACTATATCATTCCTCGAAGTAGAGAAGCTAAAGTCGCTTCGTGCCGACATTACTCGTACGCCAATCCATACTATTCAAAGAACGGTTACTTCGAATACTACCCCTTAACATACTGAGTTACCCACAACCCGAGGTTTGGTACTCAGCAGGGAAACAAATAAGCAACATCACATAAACAGTATGGTTTCCCATACTCATAAGCAACATATCCTCCATGGTTGAATACTTCACCAAACCATGGGCACACATAATAAGCACTGGTTTCTTACAATACACACAAATACACCAGTACTGGTTTAGTCACATTTACGGGGAGTACTTTTCAGTACGCTAACATCTATACAAGGAAGATTTTAATTATGCTTTCTACATAAATAACTGAATAAAGTTTACTCTAGATTCAAGTACTGAAATTATTATCAATTCACAATTATATAAGGAAATAACATCATTCCTATGTCTTTATCACATTTCACCAAGCATTCAAAACCAAATTACTAACCATGCAAATTCTTTTCTAAAGCTTAAGACTTCCATCTATCACTCATGAAGCCAAAAGCAAACATACAATTTCACATGTTTTATAAACATTCAATTTAAATCAATGCATTCTTTAATACCATTTCTAAAAATCTTATGATTAGGCAAGGAGAAGGGAAAGAGATTTTGATAACCAAACTACTTCCTGCGAAGACACAAGATCAATCAAGGTCACGCTATCATATAAAATTTCTCACTATAAGCCTATCATTTCAATTATACGGCTTTCATTTCACTACCGTTAGAAGGATGACAATCAGCCTAACAAAACATTTCCAATAATTATGGTTGCAACAAGAGGTTCTAGTTTTCCAAACAAAACAGAGATCAAGAGAGGCAATCTTTTCGATAATGCAAGACCTCTTAAGAACACTCACTTATAATAATACAATATAGACACATGTCATAATTTGCAACCTATTAGAGAAGATCACATTACGATCAAAGATAAGCAAGGAGCTATTACCCAAGTAAAACATATTAATGCACGCACATCAAACAAGCTTTTCATTCGCACTTTCTAAACACAATAAGGTAATTACATATACCCAAAAGCGAGTTCAATGGAGCATTTGCTAAAATAATTCTTCAATCAAACTAGTTTAATGAAACTCATAAGAAAATCTTTCGGAAAACACATTAATATTCTCTCGAAGCTACAACAACATGCTCCTTTTTAACACTTCTTCTACCAACCAAGCAGTTTCACATAATTCAACTATCCACATAGAAATGCACCTTACTAAGGTAGAATTTAATCATGCTACTCCTAAAAGATACATATGGAGAAATCTTTAAACATACACATACAGTTTTCTCCCAATCACCAAAATAGATTTTTAAACCCATAGCCCTTTAATAATAAAAAAAAAAACAGAAGCGTCATAAGGCTCACACAAGGGTTCAAGAAGTCACACCCCTTTTCTCTCTTGCAAACAGGAAAACTCGAATCAAAGATAATTGCACACATATCCTAATCATTTTAATTTCCAGAAAGAGAGAGAGGAATGGTGATAATCATTTAATTTCCTACAAAATAAGCATACAATAATTGCCATACTAGTCCTTCAAGTGGACAACACTAAGCTAGTTCATAATCTTAGACAAACACAATTCGCACTTTCAGATTCAAGCCAAGCACGGACCAACCCAAATGGATTAGTCTAAAGAGTACAACACTCAATAAGGAAAGGTACATACGACTCTCTTTCAAAATAAGAGTAATTGTAGACCAAGACATCAATAAGCACACAATGCATATATAAACACTCAAACACCAACATCAAGAAGGCGAAAACAAGGTGTGAACACACACGTTACACACCAGTTAAGGTCTGCTCAATCACTCACATGCAAAAGGAGGACAAGCATACACATAAGGTCGATACACCTCAAAACCAATAGAGGGCAGACGCGACACCAGAGATCCCAATGTTTGCAACTTGGCTCTGATACCAAATGTAATGCCCCGCCAGGAAACCCCGAAGGGATTAAGCCATAACACAAGAATAGAGTGCAAATTTTTTATTTTTTTTAAAGTTACACCACATTAAGATACAACAAGATATCAAAGATTCAGATTACATAGCGGAAGACATCAACTAACACCTAAAGAGTTTCCCAACGAGATTACTTAAATTTCACAATTCACTTAAATCACACAATTAATCCAATAAGCTGATTATTTAATAACGAGATAATTCTTAATCAGGATAATTTCTTTCAAAAGATGGAAATATAAATAACAAGCAAGGACTCATCCATTAAGATCTATTCATAATCTTCATTCAATCTTTTCATTTAAAATTACAAGCCATACATCTAATATTCTAACACACTAGAATTCCATCATAAACATAAGAGATCTTTTCAAGTTTACTTAATTTCTTTAACAACAACTGAATATATTCCATTACTCTAAGTTACATTCTTTCATATTCCATCTTATTGCATTTTAAAAGACGATTACATACATGCATCAACGATAATTCTCATCTAAACCACTTACGCATTCGATCAACATGGCCTTTAAGAAGGGACTGAATATAAGCATTTAAAGTTAATTCCATTTATCCACTTAACCATTCTAACATAAGCTAATCATACACGATAAAGCTGATTAAAGGAAACATAAGAGAATACATCACATAACACCATAATGATCTCGGAGTTCACCCCTAAAGGGCTACATCTCCGGGTCTGCTCAATTGCAAGACCCCTCTGATAATTAATAAAGTTAAGAATACAAGAGGTTACACCATTACAATCCTGCCATCAAGGCGAAATACAAACAATATACAAGCGACCACATCGGTCAATTAATACATAATCGATCCCTGAAAAGGAAAGGATCCAGCTGAACATAATCAAGCTAATACAAAGCTCCAGGAGAGCATCCATAAAACTGAGCCATCGCCACCCAAGGTCTAACATGAAACCAAAACTCACAAGGGCATAAACAAAAGGATGGCCCACAAAGGTACTCTTAATAGGACAAAACGATAACACACTAGCGAATGTAGGGACAAGTGTCATCACACATCCTGGTATGGTTACCATGGTAGGTCTTCATAGGTCCTGGCCCCATACACTGGGTTACCCTGGCAACCTAATCCGAGCCTCCGGCCTATCCAAGCCTCATGTGGACCCACACATCCTCTCGTGAAGACAAGGATGATGGTTTGCCATTTCAGGCCTTCTCACAGCATGTTGAGTCTATGATAGCACTCGTCCCATGTGTGAGGCACAATTATCTTACTTAGAGATTACATTCTAATCTACTGTTAGGTTATCACTTATTAGACTCACTTTCGACGGGTTACCCAGCAGCCACTTTGGGCGCGGCCCCCAATCGAAAGCCACTTTCCCATACGACACTAGACCAAACTCAAACGAACTCAAACAACCAAGGAATATACATGGTCAGACGAACGAAGTTCAAGAAGGGAGAAACAACCACCTGGTCAAACACGACTCAAAGATGATCACTTACTGACGGTACTCTAACTAGAGACCTGACAAACTAAGGTCAACCACGAATCATCATTCGACTCTCACAAAGAGGATATGACCAAATACGACACTACCACAAGACAACAGTCAACTCGGAATCGAGGACTGAAACAGGTACCCCAAGACATTTCATACGACAGGGTCCTATCAAAACAAGCACGACTTGCCATTACATAAGCAAAAGCGAATACAGAAATTAAACTCGCAAAGGAATATTCAACAGATACAATCTTTCCGAACTGATCTAAGCATTAAAAGTCGATCAAGTTTTCTACAAGATCTATATCAGATTACAGTTATCTACCTCATCTAGGGATAGGTTGTTCTTGGTTTTCTAACTCTCTAAGGTTCAAAGCATCGAACAGACATATAAAGCCATAATGAGTTCTTAAACCAAATTCATATTAATAAAACTCAGACAACCATTAACAATTAAATAAGATATTAAATCTCCACTTAAAACGTCATTGACATACTGGTTCGAAACCAACCTCTACAGTTTCATATTTTTCAAACCCAGATGCATAATACGGATCACAGAAATATAATTATAAAATAGAATCTAATGAAGATAATCATTTCCAAAAACACATCGTTTAAATTCAAATACCCAACGATAAATATTTCACTACTTCTCAATTACTCAAATGATATGCTCTGGAATAATATTTAACATCATCAATTAGTAATTATAACATATTTCAACAGTTTTCCAACAACATAATATTCTATTTTGTTTTTAAACAATACTACCTCAATTAGCCAACTTCCCTAATCAGCTAGAAGGTAAGATATAAATTTATTAGAGCAAGATCAATCAGAATATAATCGATAATATTCAATTGCGAAATTACAGTTGTAGAACTTAATTAGAAGGAGTGCATAAACCATAAAATGAAATTGAATAATAATTAACTTATAAATTCCATTATAAAATTATTTAATATCCAATTAACATTAATCATGATGATGCAACCTTAATCATAATTACAATTCTGATTACAACTTAGCATTAAAATAACTTACATTAAAATGATATTAAATATCATATGCATTTTTTTTTAATATAAAAAAAATACATTAAAAAAAATAATTTTTAAAACAATTTTTAAAAAAATGCATTTTTAAAAAGAGGCGAGGGCGGGGCCCACCTCCCAACGGGGATGGCTGGGCGCCCAAGCCCTAGCCACAGGCGGAAACCGCGCGGGCGGCGCCGCTGTGGTGCCCACAGGTCCCGCGGCGCCCTGCGGCCACCACAGTGAGCCGTGGCCGCTGCGGACTGCGAGCGAAAGAAAGGGAACGAGCGGGGGAGCGGAGGAGGAGCGGGTGGAGCTGCGCTCCCCGCCCTCCAAACCCCAAACAACAGCATAATAAAACGAACACAGTTCGAAATTTCACTTATTTATTTATTTTTTTAAAACAACAACTCAAAATTTGGTTTAAAAATTTCGGTTTGAATAAGATCCGGTTTCAATGAAATATATTTTGGTATGAAGTTTTCTTTGATGGTAATCATTTCCCCCAAACACAATGGGATTTCAAACCACCCAAAAACAACATTGAGGGATAACAAAACCTCAAATAAAATTTCCAGCCAAACTCAAAATGGTCAAAAAGGGATCTATTTTACCACAATGATTCAGCTATGCTAGCAAGAACACCAGGCATAGGAAAAGATCTTAACCCACAAATCCAAGATTAAAACTACAATCCATTTCAACAGAATGGAAACATACATATATTTTTTTTTTTAAACCAAATGGGTAAACAGATCCTACCTGATCTCGCGTTCCTGGCAAGATTTGCCGAAGAGCCCCAATCTGCCGCTCCCAAATCCTTCCTTCTCCATCCAAAACCCCCAAATTTCATCTCCAAAATATTTTTCCAACAAAAAATTTTCCAAAATTATCCATCCCTCAAAATTTCCCCAAATTTTGGGTTATATGGAAGAGTTGACCAAAATTCCATTTTTGGAATTAAAAATTTTTATTTAAAAAAATAACTCTCCAAATTAATTCTTTTCTAACTATAGCAACAAATAAAACTTGCTTTTCAATTCAAAATCGATTTCTCATTTAATTCAATTTAACCTTTCTAATTTCAAAAGCCAACAGAATACAATTAAATCTATTGCGATAAAATACAAAACTTTCTTTTCAACAGCATATCCAAAATGCATTTAATATTCAAAATCAGTCATTTAATCGAACTTACTCCCAATTTAAAACGAGCAATCCAATATCAACGAAAATCGCATAACGAAACCCCGATTAATCTAGTTCATAAATCTCTAATGCACAAATACATATTTAATCAAAATAATTTCTAAGGACTAATTAATCAATTTAACCAAGCACACCAAGCACGCAAACCAAGAAGGTCAACCAAACAAACGACTCGCAAACCCAAACAAAAAGGATTACCGACGACGACTGGCGATGCTCACTTGAGCACGACGAAGGTCAACTAGGGTCTTACGACCACCTAATCCAACTCTAAGGATTAAAGAGTACACTCAAACCTGCAAAGCCAGGTGAAGACGAACCTCGCACGCATGCGGCGTTGTACCTGAAATCTCCTGCAACCAAGAGTCATACATGCATACATATATAAAATTTAATGAAAGCGTTAGCCCGATATTAATACTAGGAAATAGGTACACTAACAACTTGCATACAACTAGTGTGGAAACCACATCAACAGCTATGCATTAAATCAAACAGCTGACTATAACATTATATTAAGATAATCTAACCAAGATTAAACCAAGATTAGAGATTGATTAGGGCAGGGGTACTACAAACATAGTATCAGAGCTATAAAAATTCAACATGGTATCAAAGCATCGATTTGGTAAGCCCCTTCTCAATATTTGAGGATTTTCTTAACTTAGAAGAATTGCAGGGTCATAGATTTATTTTTTTAGTGGATCTAGAAGTGGGTGATTTTTGTATCAATTTTAGAGAAAAGTAGACATCACCATTGCGTCTCTAACATAAAAAAACCCTAAGACCGACTGTTGTTTTGTAAAATTTTGAGTAGTTAAAATTTGGGGTCAAATTGGCTAAGAGCACATTTTTCGAGGCAAGTTCTTGAGGTAGCTAAAAAAATCTAGTCAATTTGGAGCGAAACAGATGTCACAGTTGAGCTGAAAAAGCCCAAGAACCCTAAAATTGTCTATCAAATCATCAAATTCTTAGCTGGAGAAAATTTGGACAATTTTTTTTTAAGGAATGCTTTACGATTCACAGAAAATCTATACATATATGCCACATTGCATCAGCTATACCTATACAAAATATATGGGCAAATTTTTTTTCACATAGCTTTTTATTTTTGCTAAATATTTGATAAATTTTTCATTCAAAAACTGCTCTTAAAAAGTAGAAAAAAGGCTCATTTTTTTAATTTGTAAAAAGGCCAATCAAAGGAAAAAGGACTTGCACATGTTGTCCCATTTGTACCTACATAGGTATCTTGCTTACCTCAGCATGCAATCAACACTTTTTGGTGGGCTTTTTTTGGTGTTTCATTTATATTTAGTACTTTGCTATATTTAGTTGGCTTTTCCAATTCTAGCACAACAAAGTCCAAAGAATATTTTGGTGGGATCTTCTCAAATAGGAGCATATTCTTTTTTGCAAAGAATATTCTTTGCTTTCATTAGTACTAAGAAGGTCTCCATGTGACCAAGGGCTAAGTTTTTAACCCCTAGTTTCCATTGCAAGCCTTTTTGGAGAACTTTCAGGAAATGGGGTATAACTTAGGCATATGAACTTCATTTTTTGACTTCCACATATCATCGGAAAGCCCTCAGAGTCACAAATTCAGATATGTTGTTATATTTTATAGATTTTTCTCTAAGTAACTTTTATTCATTCTTTTGTCTTTTCACTTCATGGTTGACTACTTGGTCATTCTGGCTCTTGGAATCTTTATGTTTGCTTTGGATGGTTTCTCTTAGGCTATCCTACATGTATTTGCAGCACTTAGCCCTATTTAAGCATTTTGAACATCCTTTTCATGTGCTTCTTTTCTTGTAGATGCACTGAGATAAAGTGTCACTTTTGTGTATAGTTTTTTGGGATTTTGCATGTTCCATTGTGCCTTATTTTATGCATGCACTTTATTATAGAGTGCCATGGGGGGTTGTGTAGTGCCTTTTTTTTTTTTCCATCACACCTTTTTTTGATGAGTGTCCCTCTGCAACAACATTGAATCCTAGTGATTCTTGTCCCATGCATGTGTGCATTGGTTGTTTACCATTTTTTAGTTGTAGGTACCTTCTTGAGCATATTCAGATTCTCCTTCATGCACTTCATGGTGACACATAGTTTCATTGGACGTATCATGCTTCTCCCTTTTCAATATTATAAGGGGGTTTCTACTCTTGGTGCTAATGTTTTCTTGGTTTTGCTTTGGAGTTAGACACTCTTGCATTCAATTTTGTGATTTGGAGTTAGACACTCTTGCATTCCAATTTTGTGGAGGCAACCTTCCATCTTTTTTTGATCAAAGTTCTTCAAACTATTAGCACTTGTAATTTCGACTAGCATTTTTTTCTTGCATGGTTGAGTAGTGTCGTTGGGGTCACTAGTGGAGATTCATGTGCCATCTGTATCTTCAAATGATAAATGTTTTTGCCTTTGTTTGTCATCTAATTGTTCAAGTAGTGGGGGCACTCATGCAAATTCTTGTCTTCTTGTTTGTAATTATAATCTTGGTTTCAAATGACTTTCTTCATTCAACACTATAGCAATTATCATTTGGTAGTTCTCTGCAACTTCTTTGTGCTTTGAGGATGTTATCAATGTTCCTATTCTTTTGGGACATTGATTTGGGGGGTTGTTAGTCCTTCATTCACTCCTTTTAGCAATTCATATTTTTTCATGCATTCCATCTCTTTCTTTTGGAGAGGGGGTTTTCCCATGTCATTTTTCTCATTTCCTTCGCTTAGAGAGACTTCATTGGTTTGTACATGGGTACCCATTCGGGCCTTTAGTTGTTGGTACCCATCTCTACATTCATGCATTTAGAGTTTTTCTACTCACTCTAAGTTTCACTTAAGGGGGGTGTTAGAGCATATTTAGCTATTAGTTTCTTTTTTACAACTAGTTATGTTTTTTTATTCAAGTTCGCTTAGGAGTACTTACTTCTAATTCAACTTATGTGCATCTAGTTGAGCTAGTGTTTAGCTTTATTTAGCTCCACATACTTGTACTTTATTTCTCTTAAATTTAGCTTAGGGCATCTTTGTGCTTTCTTTATAAGCATGCCATTGTGCAATTGTAATTGATTTTGTATTCTTTGCTTTTGAATAATATAGTATTCTTTTGTGCAGCACTCATTTGTGGAAGTTGTTTATGTTTTCCATTTGATCTTACAGGCTTGTGTTGCAAAATTCAATATGGTATCAGAACTATGAAAATTCAACAATGAGTAAACAAATTTGATAGATAATTTATTTGAAGGGATATACTTCCATATCCATTCATCTTCCTTATCTTTGTTAAGAAAACAACATTCTTCAAGTTGTTGGTAAAGAACATTCAAGTCCTGCTCCCATTCATGTTGCTTGCCACCTCTTAAAAATCTAGAGCCCATAAGCTGAATTTTGAATTTTTTCCAAGCAGGATTCCCATCTTCCCAATTAACAATCATAAAAAACTTACCATTTATATTGCTCATAAATCTTTTTGAAAGATATAAGCATTAGATAGAGGAGAGCGCTACATCCTTTTTCTAAACATCCTCCCAAAACAAGGTAGTTTTGTCATTTCCCACCAACTTCCTTCCTCCTTGTCTAATAATATACCTAATTTTGAGCTAATTATTCCAAACAATTGAGCCATAGGGAAGATCATTGTCTCATAGAAACTGATTGATGAGTCCATTATGCAAGTATTTAGCTCTTAGAATATTAACTCTGTCCTTAGTACCTTCCATAATTTTCCATCCTATTTTAGCTAAAAGAGATTTATTAAACAACTTTATTTTCTTTATCCCAAGCCCTTTATTTTTTTTAGATTTACATACCTCATCCCAACTTACAAGGGAAATTCTTGACTTCTCCTCCAAACTAGTCCAAAGGAATTTTCTTTTAATTTGTTTAGTTTTATCTACAAGAACACCTAGAATCTTAAAAAGAGATAGATAGCAGATTGTAATATTTTGTAGGGACACTTTGAGAAGTTGTAGTTTACCTGCCTGGCTAGGGAGCTTGCCTTTCCAACCCACAAATTTTTTTCTGAATCCTTTCAACTATATGATTCCAACAACTATTACTTGGATTTTTAGCAACAAGAGGCAATCCCAAATAGGTGGTTGGGATTTTAACATCTTGATAATTAAGGATATTAGTAATCTTTGCTCTATTAGGTTGATCCACATTGAAGAAGCAGTTTTTTCTTTTGTTGTAGTTAATATACTGTCCAGAGGCCACTGCATAATTGTTTAAAATCTCCTTCCATCATTTTCCTTCAATGATAGAAACTTCACCAAAAATAATAATGCCATCCTTGAATTGTTGATGAGATGATGGTTGCAATGAGAAAGCAACTTTAACCCCCTTTAATAATATAGATAAGGTGACAGGGAATCACCTTGTCTAAGAACCCTACCATAGGGAAAAAAGCCATGAGGATATCCATTAACCAAAAGAAGAGGATGGGGTGGAGAAACATTCAATCAACATTTTCAAGAATCTTCTTTTCAATCCATAATTCTTCAACACTTCAATAAGGAAAGGCCAATAAACTTTGCCATACGCTTTAGACATATCAAGCTTTAGCATCATTTTAGGTTTCTTATTGGAGTCCATAGAATGAATTAGCTCATGTGTGGTGAGGGAAGCATCCAGGATGTGTCTTCCTTTAATAAAACCTTTTCGATTTTGGGAGTTCATTTTATTAAGAACATATTTAAGCCTATTCACCAATATCTTAGAAATGATCTTGTATAAGGTATTAAATAGGCTTATAGGTATGTAATCTTTCATTGAAATAAAATTCTCAAATTTCAGGATTAGGGCAATAAAGGTGAAATTTACTTGCTTTAGCAATTTGCCTGATCTTAAAAAAGTCTTTGATAGTATTGAAAAGGTCAAGAGCCAGCACATCCCAAAAATTCTGAAAGAATTCAGGTGAGAACCCATCTAGACCTAGAGCTTGAAAGCCCCAAAAGAAATCATATCCTCTTTAACTTATTGAATGGAGGCACGTCTACCATGATTTTTTAGGTCTGCATCATTGATAACCTCTAGAATCACTTCAAGGAGATTAGTAGAATCAAGCTAGGGATTCACATTATTGTTTTGAAAATCAGCAAAGAATGAGACAACAACCTTAGCTATTTCCATTTCCTCAAAAACAACCACTCCATCCTCTTTTTGAAGACTCCTGATTCTATTTCTTCTTCTATGCTTCATTATGGATTGGTGAAAGAATTTAGTATTTCTATATCCTTTTGTTAACCATTGAACCCTTGATTTTTATTTCTAGAACACCTCCTCTTCCTTAGATAATTTCCACCATTCACTTCTCAAATCCTTTCCACATTACAAAGGTACAAATCATTATTACCTAGTTCCATTTTGGATTTAAGATCTTTCAATTTATTAGCAAGAAACTTATTTCTTTGGAAGATGTTCCCAAAGGAGATCTTATTCCACCTTTTTACATTTTCCTTTGCTCTCTTTAGTTTTTGAGAAAATTGGAACATAGGAGTACCAATACAAGGGACGTTCCACCATTTCTCAAGAAGGCTTCTAAACTCAAGTTGGGAAGTCCACATTATTTCAATCTAAAAGGGAAAGGGTCTTTATTATTATTATCATCCTAGTTAAGGAGGATAGAATTTTGATGTGAATCAGTCCTAGGGAGAGTTGAAAGAGAGAGGAAGGCCAAAATATCTCAATTATTCAAAATGAGAAATTGATCTAACTTTACCTGAATAAGATGATTTCCTTATTGCTTATTTGACCAAGTAAAAATAGTTCCTTGAAGATCAATATCAACCAAGCCAACAACAAATATATAGTTAGCTAAATCTCCCATACTATTAAAAAATCCTCCAATCCCCTTGCTTTTCTTAGGGGAACAACAATTACAACAAGTAATTAAAGTCACCTCCCAGAATCTAGTGCTCTTCATGATTATTCAAAATTATACAAGTTAGAGAGTCCCATAGGATAGCTCTAGAAGCCTTAAAGTTAGGAGAAAAAATGTTTAATAAGTTCTATTCCTTACCTGTAAACTTATCTCCCATCTTAACAATCAAGTTGTTCTTAGACCAATCCCCTTTAATGCCCTCAAATCTACCAGGATTCCATAGCGTAGCAAGGCCTCCTAAAGCTCCTTTAGAGTCAGTAACAAAGAAATTAATGTTAGGCCATATCTTATTAATAATTTTAGTAAAACTATCTACTTTCATCTTGGTCTCCTAGAGAAAAAGAATATCCATTTTGTTGGTTGAAAATTTTGTACACTTGGGGAGATATACAAAGTTGTGGTTTCAACCACAGCATGTGAGTAAAACTCTCCTAATTAAGGGAAGGCTCCCCCTATCTAACTACAACTTTGAAAATAAAATGGGATGGGACAACAATATTTCTTCTTCTTTCAAGAAAGACAATATCCTTTTGTCTTCATAGAAAAGTGATAGCGATTTGATATAAAACAATAGTAACAACTTTCGAAATAAAATGAGAGAAACGAAATGAAGTTTCCTGAAAGCTCAAAGACTTCCATCACTTCCTTTGGGATGAGACAACAATATCAAGCTCAAAGACTTGATTATGCGAAGTCCTATCAACCCTTTTCTATACTAACGCTATCAAGAAAAAATTATAACAACTCAAAGACTGCAATATCTTATTCTTTTCTACATAAAACAATGGGAAGTAGTATAAGCTCAAAGACTCACAGCTATTTCTCACAAAATCTATTCCTTAATTCTCTTAAGAATAAGTGAAAGCACAAAGACTTACAAATTCTCTCAACAAAATATTTATTTTAATCTATATTAACCTCAAATACTTGCAGCACAAAGATTGCAAATCAAATGCGATTAAGCTCTTTAAGAAACACTTGCAAGAAAGATAATATAGAACACTAACTCAAGAATGTAGCACAAAGACCCAAAGCTTGAGAAATTTTCTTCTATTCCTTTCAATTCTTCAATTTACACATAAAAGCTCAAAGACTTCTTTGCTGCAAATTTGACAAAGTTTTTGCTTGCTTTCCAAAAGATAAAGATTGCAATAGACCCCTCAAGTACTTATAGAAGAGGAGCCATGAGAAAAAGGTGGGAGGATCCTAACTAACTTGAAAGATTCTCTCAACCACCAAGACTTATTAAATAACTAACTAATACTTCAATAACTAACTAAGACCTATTCCAACTATAGTCCTAACTGAACACAACTTGTAGTTGCCATACATGTAATTACAAAAGTGCAAGTAATGACTTAACTTGCATTTTACAAAAAGGCTTTTACATGTAACTTGTCAAAAGAAAAACTACAACTAAAGATTACAAAAGAGGAAAAATACAACTAAGTGTTGAAAAACACTTAAGCTATAGCACGTGAAGACATGAATCCTTCAAACTTCTAGATAATCATTTGTAGTTCATTGGGATCTAGTTCATGGGTGTTCTTGGCAACAACCATGGTCTTCACAATGGTATCATGGCATCGGAGGAGCACAAAGCTATTTTTCTCTAGGATGGACTGGATTTCATGCAAAAAGATTTGGTGTTTCATCAACATTTGAATTGAAGCCGTTGAGAATTGTTCACTCCTCCATTCATTATGGATCCTCATCTATAAATCAACAAGAACTTCTTCTTCTGGAATTAGCTCTCCATCTTGACTTATTATGTTGCAAGAGGCCTTTTTACAATGAGAGACAATATCTTGGAAAACTTCTCCCCATAATCTCATCGCATCACCAATCTCCTCAATGAGGGATTTAAGAACAAGGACCTTATTTTCCAGAAGCTCTTCAGATTCTAAGTATATGACCTTGAAAGAGATGATGGCATGCTCCTGTAGAACACTCAACTTTTGTTGGGGCATGATACGCCAAATTGTCAAACTATCTTCAACACTTTCCAGATTCTTTTTGAAAGTATCAGAAGTTTGATCTAGTAAAAATTCATGGTGGAAGAGACTGCTGAAAGTTGTTCACACAAGGCATCGTTGATGACTTCTCCCCATGATATATGATGGGACTGCCTTATGAACATGATGAACTGGTACATCCAGGGCTCAAAAACATTAGAATGTTCAAGGCCCATTATCCTACTGAGGAGGGTTATGATGTCTCTTATTTCCCATTTGAAGTCACAATGGTACAACTTAGCCCACCTTGAGAAGGCGGCTCGTGGCTCATGGATCCACCTGTTGATATGACATTTGCAATCTTTCTCCCTTTTCACATAATACTCAACTGCACTCTCTTTGGAGATTTCCATGTAAATAGGTGCGAGAGGTATTCTAAAGACTTTCTCAATTGTGTCTGCATCAAGGTGGATTATTGCTTTGCCATCATCATTTTTAATGATTCTTGTCAAAGTGATGGGCACAAGCGAGAACAAATTCAGGTTCTAGGGGAGCCACTGGGAAAGAAGATGCGTGATGGATATGGTTGTCCAACAGTCGCTACATATTGCTATCTTGTGGATCCTCAACCCTCTTGAAAAATTCTAACATGTCCACATGCCCTATCTCTGTATCTCTTATACGATCCAAAGGAGAGGAAACTTGGGAAAGCGCAACTTCATTTTGGTACTTGTCATATTTATACTTCATCTTTTTTGGAATTGGTGATGACAGCAAATCTGACATTGATGGACAACCTGGAATACTGTGATGAAGACTTAAAAGTGTTAAGGCAACATCATTTCCAGCTGCAACTAACATTTTTCCTTCTTCAAATGGGAATAACTTTGATTCTTGCACTTCACAATTTTTGTGAGAGAAAGAGGGGAAATAAATGGGAATGGGGAAATCTTGACTTTGACCAATTTTAGATCTTGGGGAAATTTTTGCAAGTATACAAGTTGGAAAGAGAATACATGCAATCGGATTTTTAAAACCCGAATGCAAGTACACTTGTATACTTGCAAATGGAGAAATGGATGGAAAATGAGAATTAGACTTGCGAAAAATGATGAAAATGGAAAGTACGGATATGGGTGACATGAATAGATAAAAATGGGAAGATCCGGGAATGTCATTTTCATGAGAATGGGAAGAACTTTGAACATGTAATCCAGTTCTTAAAACCCGATTTTGAAAGGATGGGTATTTCTCATCTTTTGCAACTTGGAATTTTAACAAAAAATGGTTGAATTCTTTAATTGTAAGGGACGAACAATGATTTTCAGCCAACTTGTAATCAAGATTTAAAATCCCAAATACAAGTAAAGAGGGAAAATGGGGAAGATCAATGCAATTCAAAAATCGCTTATGAAGGGGGAAAATCTCTCTCACAAAACCAATTTAGGGGCAAGAACAACATATATACAAATTTACAACTAGAAAGGAAAATAAGAAAACAAGAAAACAAGAAAATGAAACAAGAAAGGAAAATAAAACATACCTTCCTTTAATCTAAAATGCCTCTTCAAAAAGATGAAACAATCTTTGAATGAAGAAGACAGTCCCTTAAATAAAGACAATCCGTAATGCCAAACCCTAGCCACATTTTACAAAAATGCTATTTGCATAAAAATGTGGTGACCAATGCAAATAAAATGGCACAAAAAGTGGCCAAATCTCCCTCTAACTCCAATGAATAGGCAAGAGATGCAAAAAAGACTTGGGAGATTGTTGCTTTGTGGAGTAAAAATCCCTCAAAATGTGGATTCAAGGAATCACGTGGTAGGTTTTGAAAAAGAAAAACAACAAACAAAAACCGCCAAATGGTGTGAAAGATGTCTACAATTGCATGAGAATAGGAAGGAATCCTAAATGCCTTGCATCTCCAACAAATCTCCACAAAAATTGCTTTGAAATCTTCAACAAATCTATTTTTCTTGCTGGTCAGATTTTATGGAAGGAATAACAAGTTTGATTTTGCATGTATTGGAGAAAATCGGGTTTTTGGGATGATATAACAAGTTTAAAATTGCACTTTATCTCATTCCTAGGCAAAATCGAGTTTTTTGGGCAATATAGCAAATGCACTTTATCTCATTCCTAGGCAAAATTGGGTTTTTAAAATGCAATTACATGTTTAAAATCCTTCAAAAATGCACTTTATAGAGAAAATCGGGTTTTGGAGAGAGATGTGCAAGTTGAAAATTACTTGTAAAGGGAAAATAAAATCCCTACAACAAGTTTTAATTCACTTGCACATATGTAATAGGGGTTTAAAACCCCTATTACAAGCAAAAACCATTAAAGTAGGGGTTTTAGAAAAGAATTACAAGTTTACTTGTAACTTAACCATAAAATCCCTATTTTAACTGAAAAAAGCCAAAAACCATCAAGGGGGAAATAAAAAGCAAATTACAAGTTTTTATTTTTCAATAAAGTGCACTTGTAATTAGCCAAAAATTTCCCTACAAAGACCAAAACAATGAAAATCATTAAAACTTGCAATTCAAGAGAAATTTCCCACTTGCAGTCAACGAGGAAAAACCCGAATTTGAAGGAAAGACATAGCAAACGAATCCAAAATGCGACAAAATTAGAAACATGGTTCGAGGATGGATTGAGGATTAAGCCAGTCCAAGGATGAGTCAAAATTCTACCTCGATAAGTGTGCCATAGAGTAAAATTTTCATTTTTTCACAAAAAATTTATGTAATGGTCCTTCATTTTTGAAAACAAAAATGAGGACACACATTTATGTTCCATCAACATACATTTCAATACATGTTGTTTTTAGGGATTATTTAGACCTCTTATGTTCCAAGAGAGGATCTTCATGAGAAAAAAATTCATGAATCAACACTAACCTTAGTACTAACAGGTAATCTCACAGATCTGTGAGATCTAATCTCTATTTTTTTTCATTTCTTTTTGGATTCCTAAGAGGCCATTTGTTACTACTTATCAAATTGCCATTAGTTTTTATATTCAAAGTCATACTATATATTCTAGTCAGTTAGCATTACCGAATCATGCAGTCGGTACACACAGAGAAGTCGGTATGAACAGTCTAGTCAGTTACAGAAGAAAGCAGTCACAGAACGCAGTATTCACCAAGCTGTTTACCGAGTATCTTTTTATGGCTATCGAGCAGTAAAGTTAACACACCGAGTTGATATTCATTGAGTGAAATGTGTTACTAGATACATTGAACCTAGACATGCACATGAAAACGTGTTACAAGATCAAGACACATCTAACCGTTATTACATTGGAAATTGCACTAGAAGATTTTGTATGATTGCAAGGTCAATCTAACCAATGAAATATTTTGATTAGTTATTCATTCAAGGAATCTTGTTTGTAAGATCGAAGCAATGAATTAGATCATCGCTTTAAGAGATCTATTTATATAGCATGGGAAGAGAGTAAAAAATGTATGTGTGTGTGTATTTATGAAGGAAGACTGATATAGAGACACAGAGAGGTCACCGAGAAGGTTATCAGAGAACAGTCGAAGAACTGAGTAAACAGAAGGGTTTATCGAGTTACAATATGGGTTATCGAGGTATGCTATAAGCAAGGTAATCTTATTCTGAGCACATAGAATCTGCTATAACATTTCAGATGTAAAGTTGCAGATATTTGTAATGATTTTATTGTAATATTGTGAAGTTGAAAGAGAAACCTTTAACAGGGTAAAAGACTCTAACCAAGTCTATAAATTGTAAAGCCTCTAACTAGGTGCAACATTCAGATTAATATTGTAAAATCCTTTAGCAAGGTAGATCTAACAGATCTTGTTACTCCTAACAGGGTAAGCTATCAGAAATAACTAAATGTAGCTCTAACCGAGCAATCTTTATTATTGTAGTAGTGAAGTTGTGGGTGCCATCCCCACCACAATTTTTCTCTCTAACCAAGAGTTTCTGCGTGACCAAAATATATGTGTTATGGAGTGAATCATGTATGATTGTTATCTGTTTGTTTTAACTTTATTTTATGTTACTACACTATTCTGTTTATGCATAACAATAAGGTTATTATTAAAGAAAAGTTTTGGAGTACTGATTCACCCCTCCCCTCTTAGTACATTAGCTTTCCATATTGGGCCTAACAATTGGTATCAGAGCTACAATCTTGGAAAAGGGTTTAACTGCCTGAAGAGAAAGATCTTATCAATGGAAGGCTATAAACAATCTTAGAGGATTGTATATCTACAAGAAGAGCTGGATCATGCAAATAAAGTGATTGCAGACATGCAAAGGCAAATGCAAAAATCTCTGAAAGTAAGAAGAAGATTATCTGATGACTTGTAGGATTCTCAAGAGTTAGTGGAACAAATCGAGACATCATATAAGAATAGTATATCTGAAGAGACTGAAGAAATGATTGGAATGTTGAAAGAAAAGAACAAAGCATTGGCTGATCAACTAAAAGTAATGAAAAGAGAACATGAACATTTCAGTACACAAATGACTGAAAATCTAGATGCATTAAGGATAGCTGAGGATAAAGCAAGAGATCTACAAAGAGAAAAAAAACAACTCGAAGTCTTAGTATCTGATAAGAATGATGAAATCATAAGGCTAACTGGTATTCAACAAAATATGACAGATCAACTAGGTTATGTACATCATGAAGCAATTCTAAAGAATGATGAAAATCAAGCATTGAAACTTGAAGTGTCAAGGTTGACTGGTGAACTTGAAACAGAGAAGAAATCCAAAGAAACATTGAAGAAGAGTTATGAAGCATCAAAGATGCTGGATGAGCAACTGAATACAAGAAGACCCAACAAAGATGCAGGACTCGGTTACAAAGGAAAATAATCAACCGAGAAAGGAATTCATACTACCGAGAGAGGAGAATCATCAAAGCAAGCTGGAAACAAGAATAACATCAAAAGGAAGAAGCCTATTTGCTACTACTATGGAAATCAAGGTCATACTACCAACATATGCTAGATTAGAAAAGGTAAGCAACCGAATATCACTAAGTCCAATGGATATTGTTAAAATTGCAATAAATATGGTCACACATCTAATCAATGTAGGACAAAGTCTATTAACAACTATCAGAAGGCAAAATTCAAAGGGTTTTGTAGAAACTGCAATAGATATGGATATAATACCGAGAAGTGTTGGTCTAAGCAAAAGAACTACATGCGGTATCCACACCAAGCAAACACTAGAGGTTACTGAACTCACACAGATCCTTACCGACAATATGCAGCAATACCATGGGATTACAATACAAGGATATGCTGCGAATGTTGTGGAAGATATGGACATATTAGTGCCAACTATTTTATAAGGTTTGGAATGAATAACTGAAGATCATGGAGAAATCCTGGTATGGCATGTTTTCATTGTCACAAAGTTGGACATTTAGCTGAAGATTGCAGAGATCAACCTAGAAGAGACACTGAAGAGATAAAAGAAAAATTCAAGATGATTTGGAAAAAGAAGGAAATCATGTCAGATGAAGAAAGCACCTTACCTACCGAGTTAGGTGCACCTATTCCAAATTAGTCAAAAAAGGTATGAAGGGACTGCATTCTCTAAAGGTTAAATCATAACAGTTCCTATTCTATTATGTACAAAATTCAAAATCTGCATAGTTAAGATGCAATTAGTCAGTTTGAAATTCTATCAAAAGTACTTTACAGGAAACTTGTCAAGTTGGTGTATACAGGAAGCCTGTCAAGTCGGTTAATGAAGGAAAGTTGGTTACTTGGTTAAAATGAAAAAAAAAGAGTAAATCGATAAAAGGTGAACCGAGTGCATTTAATGTTTTGACCTAACTTGCACAGAGCCCAATAAGGTATTTTTGAGTACTTAAAGGTATTTTTGCGGTCATTTTCATTCACCAAGTTTTCAAGAGAGCAGAGCAGAGCGAATCAAGGTGATCAAACTTCATTCAGAGTGAATTTCAAGGTATTTACATCAAATCTATTCACACTATTAAGCTAGTTTCCGATCTAGTCAAATTGCTATTATCTACCGAGTGTGAAGCGTCAATCGTTTGTAAACCCTAAGGTTAGTTTGCTAAATTTTACCTAAAACCTACAATGGCGCCCAAGATCCAAGATCCCATAGTTGTCAAAAATGTGGAGAAGCCCTCGCTGAAATATTCTTTGACTCCCAAAGTTGCCTATGAGCCGGATGACAAAACTGCATTTTCACTCATCCCGGATCGAGTCTTGTTAGTTGAAGATGTTAGATTCTTCACCAAATGTCATGTTGAGGAACTTGGTCATGTTGAGATTAGTGACACATATGATGAACTCTGTACTGATGGCAAAATGGATAGCAAATTCGAGCATATCAAAATCAAGGGATTAATTGAAGCCCTAGCCTATCCCCGTGTGTTCAAACCCCAGTGGGTTAAGTTTGTCTTGAGCAGAGTACATGATGATTTTATGTGGCTAGAGGAGCAACCATTCAAAATCACTAAGGAAATCATTCATGTAATCATCGGGTATCCTATCTATGATCATGCACAAGCATAGAAAATGATATCACAGAAAGGAGCTAATTAGTCTAAGTGGAGTAGAATCTGATTACCGAGGACTGGAATTGAACAATGTCACTGATGTAGAACTCAAGTTTGCAATTAGAGTAATTGGTTAATGTTTCTTCCAATCTGCAAGGGAAAATAGTGTACCATGTGCCGCAGTTGACTTGGCCTCCAAAATAGTGAAGAAGAGAATGAAAGTAGATTTATGTGAAGTGCTACTGAAGACCTTGTTTGAGAACCTAAACACAATAAGGAAGCCGAAGAAGAACAACTCGGAAAATACATTGAAGTTTGGTTCACTTCTTGTATGCATGTTTTTCTACTTTGAGAAGTTCTTTCCCTCAGTTGGTAAAGTAGTTTGGGAGCTACACCGACCTATCACCCATCAAATCAATGATTTTATCAAGAAACTGGGAGATAACTTTAATGATATCATGGATGACTATTTTAACAAATTTCAAGAGAAGACGCACAACAGGTATAGGATTCCACCACAGCTGGTAGAAAAATATAAGGATGATATATGTTTTGAGGTAGACATCGATTATTGTTATATGAATGTTGTTGAACCGAGGACTCAATCTTTGCCACCAATGGGTTATGAGATTGACTATGATATAACACAACAACAAATTGATGCCTATCTATCGTTGCCAAGGCATGCTACTGAACTAAGATATGGAACATATGAAGAGGTGAAGGAAAAAGTAAAAATGAGCATTGTAGTACCTAAGGCTACAAGAAAAGCTACAAAAATGATAAAGGTTTTATCTGAAAAATTTGGAGAAGAATCCTCCTCTACACCTATCAAAGGCAATCTTGCCATTACCGAAGAGGAATCAGAAGCTCAAGAGGCAGTAATAACATTAAGTACCGAGTTGCCTAAGGGTAAAGTTTTGAAAAAAACAAGACATTTCAAAGGCCCTACCGACACCACCAACAAAGAGACCCAACACTAGAGCATCAGCTGCATCACCGAGTAAGAAACAAAAGAGTGTTACTGTACCCAAGGTAACCAAGACCTATAAGAAATCTACTCGGAGACTCATTTTGGCAAAAGAGTCTAGTGATACAGAATCTGATGATGCGAACAAATTTCAGATTGTAAAAAGCAAAAAGGTAAATATTCATAGTGTTGAAAATTTTTGTGCCAATCTTAAAGAATACGGTGGATTTGCAGGATTTAGATATGTTAAGTATGAGACTAGGAATAATGATGAGAAGTGACAAATTGAAGAAGTTGTCATCTGCACACTTCTAAAGTTTTGACTAGCTCCATTAGAACTAGTAAAGTCACTTCCGAGTGAATTATACTTACATATTGATAACAAATGGAAATATGCAATGGACTCAGAGAAACAAATAAGAGAAATAAGTCTAGTCCATCTATTCCCTGATATGTCTGTAGCTGAAATCAAGGAGCATTTGACCACATATAATTCTAAATTTCTTGTCAAACAAAGAGCCTTAAAATTGATGAATGGGCTATACATTGATGTGGAAAATGAGACAAAAGCCAAGTGGCAGGAGATCTTCAAACTAAAGGATGTCGGTGAACAATCTCAAGTTGAAATTGTTGATGTCACCGAGCAAGGTCCAGACCCGACTGACACTATTCAAATTGATGAAGATGTTATGGATGAAGAAGCACCAGAGCAGGAAATGATTGAAGGCACCACCTATGCAAAACTTGTATCTAGGGAATCTATCTTATAACACGTTAAGCCTTATCCGCCGGTGAAGCCACCTGTCTCAATCAAAGCTCCTAAGGACACAAATCAAGGCACCGAAGGTCACAAGTCTGAAGCAGCAGAAGATACAACCAAAGATCAAATGTCTCAAGCATCGTCAAGCACTGCAAATGTTACAACTGAGACCCCTAGCATCGAGACACCCAAGGACACTACAATGGTTACAGGAACTGACCAAAGTGTTGCATCTACCGAGCAACCTACCAAGGGTCAGCAAGCCTCACAAGTACTTGTCTTAGTGCAACCGACCAAAGGAAAAGAGAAGGTGAGAAAGCATAGTTTCAAAATTGATTTGACTAAACCGATAGTGTTGCCAAATGTCGATATCTCAAAATTAAAAGGGCAAGCACTTACCGATTTCAGTGAACTATGCAAAGCAAAGGCCAAACAGGAAAAACAATTGGCTATTCAAAAGAAGAATAAAGTACTACAGAAGGTCAAGATACTACTAACAGAAATGCTACCTTCAGCAACAGTGTCAACCAATGCAGCCATCCACATTCAACTGGATGAACTCCTTACTCAAATAGAAACATCTGGAGTTGATGCATCTGAGTACTTAAGCAAGCTAAAAGATAAAGAGATTACAACAAAAATGATTGAAAAGGTACAAAAAGCTCTAGCTATAGGAAAAGTAAAGCTTGTCAAATTCATTGCTGAGTTGTCCCCTCAACTCAAGCATATTCTTTATTTATTTCAAAAACTTTGTACATTTTCCTTATTCATTAAAGATATCAAGAATAAAACTGATGCAATTAAGAAAGAGATCACCGATCTCTCAACTAAGTTGACCACCGAGCCTAATTCAATTCAGAATTTTTATACCAAGCTTCAATAGCTCATGGCTCAACAATTAGAACTCAGGAATGAAGAGCATAAAATCAAGATGGATATAATGACCCTTCAAACATTATTCCTTCCTCATCTCTCATCAGTATAGGAATAGATCAATAGAGCTACATGCCTATCAACTACACAAGAGGGAAGCACTCTTGATGGCTTAATATCACTATTAGTTGATATTCAAGTACAAAATTCATTAATGGAAACTGTAAATGATTCACTCTTAGTCGCCCTCACCGACACCCGGAACAAGTATAAATCTATTTTTGATCAGTTACCGCCCCCAGATGGAAATTAAGTTTTTTGATGTTTGTCAAAAAGGGGGAGTAATATTATAATACTACATAGGGGGAGTAATACCAGACAAAGGGGGAGTAATACTATATTTGGAGAGTGACACAGTTTTGGTAACACAGTTTTGAGTATTATATACAAAGGGAGTATACCGAGCAAAATATACAGAGCAGGCAGAGCACACAAGAACAGAACTGAGCATGCAAAATTCAGAGTTATGTATAGGATAATGATAAGGGGAGTATATCTGCATATACTATTTCATTGACTATTATATATATTGTCAATTGTAGTCATTTTGCAAAGTATATAGATTTTTGAGTTATGACTTTGAAAGTAGTTTTTGTCAAACATCTCAACTAATGTCAAAAGGGGAGATTGTTACTACTTATCAAATTGCCATTAGATTTTATATTCAAAGTCATACTATATATTCTAGTCGGTTAGCATTACCGAATCATGCAGTCGGTACACACAGAGAAGTCGGTATGAACAGTCTAGTCGGTTACAGAAGAAAGCAGTCACAGAACGCAGAATTCACCAAGCTGTTTACCAAGTATCTTTTTATGGCTACCGAGCAGTAAAGTTAACACACCGAGTGAAACGTGTTACTAGATGCATTGAACCTAGACATGCACATGAAAACGTGTTACAAGATCGAGGCACATCTAACCGTTATTACATTGGAAATTGCACTAGAAGATTGTGTATGATTGCAAGGTCAATCTAACCAATGAAATATTTTGTTTAGTTATTCATTCGAGGAATCTTGTTTGTAAGATCGAAGCAATGAATTAGATCACCGCTTTAAGAGATCTATTTATACAACATGGGAAGAGAGTAAAAAATGTATGTGTGTGTGTATGTATGAAGGAAGACTATTATAGAGACACAGAAAGGTCACTGAGAAGGTTATCAGAGAATAGTAGAAGAACTGAGTAAACAGAAGAGTTTACCGAGTTACAATATGGGTTATCGAGGTATGCTATAAGCAAGGTAATCTTATTCTGAGCACATAGAATCTGCTATAACATTTCAGATGTAAAGTCACAAATATTTGTAATGATTTTATTGTAATATTGTGAAGTTGAAAGAGAAACCTTTAATAGGGTAAAAGACTCTAACCAAGTCTATAAATTGTAAAGCCTCTAACCAGGTGCAACATTCAAATTAATGTTGTAAAATCCTTTAGCAAGGTAGATCTAATAGATCTTGTTACTCCTAGCAGGGTAAGCTATCAGAAATAGCTAAATGTAGCTCTAACCGAGCAATCTTTATTATTGCAGTAGTGAAGTTGTGGGTGCCATCCCCACCGTAGTTTTTCTCTCTAACCAAGAGTTTCTGCATGACCAAAATATGTGTTATGGAGTGAATCATGTATGATTCTTATCTGTTTGTTTTAACTTTATTTTATGTTACTGCACTATTCTGTTTATGCATAACAGTAAGGTTATTATTAAAGAAAAGTTTTGGAGTACTGATTCACCCCTCCCCTCTCAGTACATTAGCTTTCCATATTGGGCCTAACACCATCCAAAGGTTTTTTTGCCTTCCACTAGCAACTTCTTTTTCTACATCTCTTTTTCTAGTTACTCTATGAGAAGGGCGACTAGGCTTACTATCATTCCCCACATCAACCTTATTTATTTATTTATTTTTGTTTCCCACTCACTTGAGTCTATTCCTTATCAAGGCCTTCTTCACCACTTGTCTTTAATTTTTGAGGTGGGATAGAAGCAAACCTAAGTAAGACCAAATTTTCTCTTAGGTCTTTGTATCCAACCACCTGTTTTAAGGGACACATCTAAAATTTCAAATCCTTTTTCTCCTTATTATTATCCTTTTTTTTAATGTTGAACCCAAAGGGGAGAAGATCCAATTCTAATCACCATCTCATTCTCCTTATTACTATCAACCTTTATAACAAAGTCATTTACCTTCTGCCTACAAGGATTTTCAAACTCACCTACAAGATTGGTTTCTTCATCTAAATGAACTTCAACATCTGAGCTAGGATCTCCTTTATTTTTATTTTTTAAGTTTTGATCAACCTGGCTATTGCCAGCATTTCTTTCCTTATAGTTTTAGACAAGGTTTTCCACATTATTAATGAACAATTCCCCATAGGGCTCCTATTGTTGGACTTGGTTGTTTCTTGTCCCTTCCACATTTCCAATAATATTATCCTATTGTATTCCCCGACTTTCAACCATTTGGTGGCTCTGCAATAGATCCTTATTGCCATTATTGCAATCTAGCATGCCAACCAAATTTCCAATCTCTTGCATCTCTTTCTTGGCATTAATATGGTCCTCATTACCAGAATTACAACCCTTCATATTTACCTAATTACCAAGCTCATGCAATTCCTTCTCAGCGTTAATAGGGTCCTCTAGGGAGCTATAATTACTCTAGCTAACTTTAGTAACACTATTTATAGTCTCTGAATAGTCTCTGTTAATCCTACCTCTTTAGTACCACCAGAGACTTGTCTCCAATCATTTTGATCACTGGCAATAGTTGGTTGATTCTTTCTGACAGAATGTCTTCTACAATCTGAACTCAAATAACCATTTATTTTACAATTTTGCTAGTACATAATCGTGTTCTCATACTCTATAGCTTGATTCCATGAGCCAAACTTAGATTTTAGGATGACAATAGTTGGCAAGCAGGCCTGTAATTTGATGGTCACCCTTGCCTGTCATATGGCTTTTTTATGACGGTTTAGTCATTGCAATGCCTTTCATTTTATGTTTTAAGAAAAATATTAAGTGTCAATTTTAAAAAAAATTTGTTAATAATTAAATATTAATTTTTTATATTTAAATTTTTTAATCAATTTAATCAATAATACATATCAAAATTAGAAAAATATATTTTTTTTAATAAATCAACGTGTAAATAATTTTGCTATTAATTTAAAATATATTATTATATATTATTGAAATTAGTTAATTATTTTTAATATAGATTATAACTTAAAAAAATGTTACTAACAAGTAAAACATGTAATAATCTAAAATGAAAGAGAGAATTTATTTTATTTTATTAATTTGAAATTGAGAAATACAAACAAATGATATCAAAGGTCAAGAACTCTTCTTGACTTTGTATTCTTCCATATATGATATACTTCATTCCAATTTACATCATTTATTTTAGACCTATTTTAAGGATACCCTCATTAATGCATCCAATGTAGCCAAAGCTAGCTTTGACTTTCTAACATCTTTGATGATGTTTTGTTTTGAAAACCCTCTTTCACAATCAACAGTACTTGCAGGAATAGTAAGAACAACTTGCCATAACTTCATCATAAGAGGATAGCTTCTATGTCAATATTTTGTGTTACGAAAGACTCTCCATGCATCTTTCATCTTAAAACCCTCACAACTTGAATGCAATGAGTCAACAAAATAGTTTAACTCTCTTTTGCAACCATTCACATCAAATATGGATACATTATTTGTAGTGTGTTGTAAATGTTGGAGAAGCTTATCAAGCCAACGCTCTGAGACATTATCTCGAGTTTGATGATCTGATGGATAATAAAAAGGGCCGAAGAGTTTTGCTGCATTAAATAGAGGAAGATCTAGAAATCTTTCATTTAAAGAATCAATGAGAGATTGGATATAGCCTTCTGTCAAGCATTGACAACTTTGTTTTGTTCCTTCAATACAAGGTTGCATGGAATGCTTCCCTAAATCACCAGACTGAAATCCCTCAATTGGAATAGGGATGTATAGAAATTTATGTTTATTAGTGACACCATCTTCTTTGACTTCAATACACCCAAATTGAGAATCAATCAAAAATTTTGAAAGATAAGTTCTACCTTCTGCAAATGTACCTTTCCTCAAAAACCATCTATATAAATTTCCTATTGCTTCATCAAGAGCCAAACCAATAACAGTAATGTCTACATTTTCTTCTTGAAAAATATTATTCAATTTATTTAGTTCACCCAAAACATCAGCAAGCATATGCAAACAAAATTGACCAGAACAAATCCTTGTCTTTTCATATAATGTTGAACACTTCTTATCTTTTTTCTACAAAGTTAAAATGGCTGGCATGAGCTTCACAAGCCTTATTATGACTTCTCCTCTGGATAACCATCTGATTGTGTGGATCTGCAAATCATTCAAAACATCAATCTCCATAACTCTAAGTAATTCACTCAACTCATTATTTCTCTTTGGTGAATTTTGGATCCATAAATGCACTTTATTTGCTATTTTTTCAACAAATAATAATTCAGGTATCTTTTAGAAGCATCTGCTGCTGCTAGTGACTCACGATGAGCTATGCAATGGATTGAAATAAGATTTGGAATATTTTGTTTCATAAGAGAAACAAACCCATTTTCATGTCCAACCATTACAGAAGCACCATCTGTTGAGACAACTATTAGTTTTGTTAATGAAAGACCTCTATCATTCATCAATTGATTGATAGTATCGTATATGGTTTTCCCTTTTCCATCTGAAACATACATCATTTTCATAAACATAGATATAGGTGTCCCATGACCGTTCGATGTCAAATATATTGCATAAACAATAAGATGTTTCTCTAAACTTCAATCAATACTTTCATCAATCATTATTGAAAAAAAATGACTTTTCAACATCTCATCTATTTGAATTTGCTCAAGATATTTTGATATGCAAAAAAGAAAGTCATTTGCACCCTTACGATTTGTGTAAGCTGAATAGTCTTGATATTTTGGCATATTAGGAGTTCTTAAATCCATGAGAAATTTACATATCTTCTCATACTTAGATAAAGATAAATCTTCCTGACAAACAAAATAGGTTGTTTTCAATGTGGTAATTACTCTTTCCCTATTGACATCTTCAACCTCTAAAATATGATCAGGAATAGACTTTATCTTTTTTTCTGATGCATTAATCCATCTTGCTTGAGCATCTTTATGTATCATAGATTTTTCATGAGTGACAAGAGCATCACGTTGTAAATTAATACATCCACCCCCTATCCCCCATGGTCCTGGCAACTTATATTTCTCACAATATTTGCATTTCATTACTATTTTACCATCATGCTTCAAATAGTTTAACCACACAAATTTCTCTAGCCATTCCATTCAAAATTTTCTTTTTACTTTTTCCTTCCCTTGATTAATATTTGACTATCCCCTTCCCCAGATTGAAATATTTCTTCATTTGAATCATCATCAGAAGAAGACCCAAAAATTTCTAGAAGTTCATTTAACACTGAATTACCAGAAGTTCCAGAATCCTTTGAAAGAAAGACAAACTTACAAAAATTGCAGGGCACCAAAAAAGAATAATTTTTCTCTGGGGTAAAATAATTCAAGGAAATATGATAATTAAAAAGAGCTTCTCACCTGCATCAAAAAAATACTTACAACATAAATACCTTAAGCTTCAATCTACTAAAATAATTATTTTAAGCTTCACAGATTGAAGCTATAGTAAAATAAACACTTTCAAGATTTCACACATTGAAATTGAAACTACAATAAAATAAATAAAATAAAAACAATTTATGCACTTACAAAATAAATATCTTAAGCTTCATAGATTGAAGCTACAATAAAATTCAATTGATGTGAAAAGAAATAAAAATCCAATAAAAAGAATGTAAAAATTTAAAAACAATGATAATTGATAATACACAAAAATCTTAAAAATTTACTAAGTTTCTAAATTCACATCTAAAAATCTTGTTTATAGTTAAAATAGAAGCTATTCTAATTTTTTTTATTACAATATTTTAAAATTTAGAAATGATTATGCCTTGAGAAGTTCCTAAATTGATATCTAAGGCAATCTTATAAAAAAATATTTTAAAATTAAATTGACAAAGTTTCTAAATTTCTATAACAAAAAACATACTAAAAATTCATATAAAAAATAATAAAAAATTAGAAACAATTATATCTTAATTGTATCATTTCAAAATATTCTAAATAAATTTATATTTTTATAATAAACCTTCTAAAATAATATATATCAATATTATCTATTATGATTTTTTACAGTTTATTAATAATTTGAAGTATCATATTTACGTTTTTTAGAAAAAATAACGTGTCAAATGCCAGGCCTGTTGGCAAGACAGTATTGATCCACATATTAACACAAAGATGAGCAAAAATCAGATGAGATTTTTGTTGGGTCACATGGTCAACCGCTAGGAGCTCATCGAAAGAGTTAGCTATCCCTTGAAAAACCCCAATATTCCAATAATCCAAAGGCAAGCCAGGGAGATAGATCCATGTGGGAACAACAAAACTTAGATCTGTCATGGTGGCAAACCCTGGTTTCCATTTACAAAGAGATAATAAATTCATACGGTTAGCCCCAAAAGTCCATGAGCTCCCTTTAAAACTTTAAGCAGATCCTCATGAATAAGAAAATTGAATAGAAAAAGGGCATTAGCCATAGCACTGATCTTAACACTTCTATATTAGGTCACTTACTTTCAACTTCCATACTTCATCCACCCAACTTCTAACTTGATCTATATTAGGTCTGTATGCTAGGAACTTACTCATTAATGAGATCTTCAAATCTTGAAGAGTAGCATCAAAGATAGTATCCGACATTTCAATCTCCAAACCCTGCACCACACATTAGGACCCCGGGATATCCAACACTTTTTCCTTATCCGGCCTAGAGGACTTTCCACAAAGCAACTTGTCCACATAAGAGGCGGGATCTTCATTTTTAAAAAGGCTCCTAAATCATAGGGTGGTGATTTAGGAGAGCCCACGTGCATTTCCTGATCAAGATGCAGAATATTCGAATCCATAGCAGGGTTGGGGAAGGCGGAAGGCCGTTGGTCCCCCCCACAAAACCTTTCCCATCTACGAAGCAAACAAAAATCAGAAACATGGAAACTACCAGGAAACAACAGCTCCAGGACTGACAGTAGCAAAAATAGTAAACCCAAGCTCCAGCTTCTCAAGAACCCCAAACTCTAGCTTCTCTACGAGAGACCCATTCTAGAATTTGAATGATGTTAAATATATGTGAATTCATTAGTATTTGTTTCCAAGAAGACCTGTGTTAGGGCAAGCAATACATTATACAAGTTATAACGTAGGTTGACGTTTAAGATCAATATTTTTCCAAAAGGTTATTTCATGTGAAATATTTGTTCTTTGTTTATTTGCAAAACCTTTCACTTGATAATTACTAGGTCAAATACATTTTTTACATATTATTTTTCATATTTGGTATATAGAGGCAGGGGTGATGATTTGGAGTAAAAGACTACAAAAACTAGTTTTATACAAACAATCGTTTGTATAATATAATTTGTAGCTTCTCTCAACCATCTATTATTACTTTTATAACTTATTAAAAAAATTTCTAAGGTTATATAATTTTATTTTAATTAATTTGTGGATACTATTCTTTTCAACACAAATCATTGGAGAGGATTCATGGCCTCATGATGGGTTCCATTGTGGTTGTATTGTTCACAGTGTTTAAAAATAAAATTAATTTTAAATTCTAATAGATGGTCATTTTCGTGCAACTAATTGTGGCCTTAACATCATTTAGTGGTTCCTTGTCATGCATGCCAAAATCCTAGTTATCAATTATCTAACCAATGCTCATTGATGGGCACATTTTGAAAGGGTTATTGTTTCATCTTAGCTGAGTCTTGGACCATCATAGCTACCAAACCCTCTATGAAAGAGTAATGCTATGGTGATGACGACAATCTTTGAAGAAGTTGAGGCTCATGCCACTCAAAGGGCTTAAGGGTAGTGAGTGTGGTCCTTCCTCCCCTTACGAAATACACAATGGGTCCCATTCCTACCATATTTAGTTGAGCTAAGTTCATGAAAACAGCTTGTATGTTATATTTTTTGAAAATAAAATTTATAAGTTCTATTCAAAAACTTAAGTTGAATATATACAAAGAATAAGAATAAAAGCATTGTGATAAACACAAAGGCACTTGATTGATAAAAGACTATACTCAAAAGGAATTATTTATGACTAAATCAAAGTCCAAGAACTTGGACTCATCTTTCTAGGACACTCCTACTTACGCACTTGATTGATACAAGACTACACTCAAAAGGAATTATTTATGACTCAATCAAAGTCCAAGAACTGGGACTCATCTTTCTAGGACACTCCTACTTACATAACTGTCTTTATTTCTATTTTGAAAATTTTGTTTTAGCATTAAGATAATAAACTTCCTACATAACAAAAACGGTCAATTTTATAGCTAAGATCTTATGAATGTAATCTATAATTTTCAAGCCTTGTTATTGTATAGATATAAAAATGGAACTTAATAAATAGAGCAATGATTTTGGGTTCTGATCTTAGCATGTCCATCTTTTTCTATATCACATGAGACCACATATTAATGAACCTAAGTGCAATAGCAAAGAATAATAATGGATATTTAATCCTACTTTGTCCATATTTTACGACATGATGTAAGATTAAAGAGATAGGACCTCGACCAAAGTACAATTGGAAGATGACCTTATGTTGTTAATCTAGTCCTTAAATGTTCTCCTAGGTAGTATGATAGTGATACCTAAATATTAGTAACTCAATCAAAATGTGTGACTTGAGATTGAAGTTGAAATTGATTTCTAAATGAAAAATTATCATTAAGGCATCCCACTAGTTATAAGTTCAATAATCAAAAGATATTACTTTACCAATCAAGTTCAATGTTCCACAAAATAACTCTTCTTCATAGCTGTAAAAAAAGAGGCGATAAAAAGGGTACAACATATAAGCTTGCCACAAATGCTTCAAACAATTAATACGTTCGAAATAAATGAATTCTAGTTTTCAAACTAATAGATTTTGGAAAAAAAACAAAAAAAAAAACAAAAACAAAAACAAAAACAAAACAAAACAACTAAACTATTCTTAATGATCATTTTTCTTCTATTAATTTATTCACATCATTATTGATCTTATTAATTTAGTTTGGCAATGCTTCTATGTCAATGATAGTTCAAAAAATGCCAAGCTCAATTATACTCATGAATATGAATTCATTTGTTTGTTTGGACCAATGTTCCACAAAAATGCATTCTAATTTAACTTTACTTTTTTCTTTTTTAAATTTTTTTGGTGTCCCAAAAAGATTTCTTATTTTTATTGAGAGGGTACATAAGAATTTGTGTATTTTCCCATCTTAATAATCTGAAAAATAAATATTTTAAATTTTTTTAAAGGTGAGAAATTATCAACATGATCATTGATAGCATAACAATCAAATTTACATTTATACGTTTGTATTTGTATTTTCAGTGGTTCACTCAATTTTGAATTTCAATTTTAAAAAGTCAATGTTTGATCTTCATTGTTCAATGATCAATGTTAAAAATTGTAAATGTTTATTTTTCAATATCTAATGTCATAAATGTTAGTGTTGGGAATTAAACAACACAAATAATGCATAATTTTGAAACAAATAAAAAAAACAACATAAAATTAAAAACCATCATTAATCTCCAAAACCTTGTAACTATAAAATATTAGAAACATACAACATGCTTTCAAAATTATTATTTAAATTTCAGCTCTTATATTTTTTATAAATTTTAAGATTCAACTATATAATTGAAAAGCTAAAAGATAACTTTTTATATAATTCTTATATCTTAAATAATATATTTAAGAAGAGAATTTTTTTGCTCTCTGGGACACAAATCATGGCAAATCATGTCCTCATGTCTCCCTATCTCATAAAGTTGAGAAACATAAGGTTTGAGCCCTCTATTAGGGTCATTTTAAAAAATATATATATAATTTACCTGCTCGTAGATAAGAGTTTTACCGAACATTGTGGAACACAACAATGTAAGTTCTCCTCATGCCATTTAATATGAGCTCGTTTCTTCATGTCATAGATGGTACATTGATTGAAAATGATGGGCTATCTTCTAGAGGAACGAAAATTCCAGAAGGCATACATACTTGCAGAATGAATTTCAATGCCTTGCATTCTGAAGGAACCAGAAGATTGGATACATAGAAAGCTTGGACGACTGCTACTCCCAAATAATCTACCTCCTTGTCCATCATGGGATGGATACCTCTCAATTTATTAACTTGAAGTTGATTTATTCTCTCAACATACAGATCATATCTTGGAAATGGATAACCAGGTTCAACAGTTGAAAAATATGATCCTTCTTTAAGCTTCCAGCCAATATTAATGCTTAACATCCTACCTCCTGTGGATGCCGTCTCCCAAGAGATATCAGTACCATTGATTATCCACATATCTGATGGTGGAACTTTCTTGTCATCCTCAGGGGATGTAATGGAAATGTTTCCAAGTGATGCCCAGTATTCCAAATTTGCAGTGCTCTCTATAGCAGATGAAGATCCTGTCACATTCTGGTTTTGTAGAAGTTCACTCGCCTGAAATGTTGAATAGCTTGAAGGTACAAAATTGTTTTCCTTGATAATTTCTGAAACCTTATCACTATTAAGGGTCCCATTGTAGCTGACACTGTAAATCGTGCTTAGCGTATATCCATCCATTTTCAAGTTATATTCCTTAAAAACCCAATTATTGCTTACCTTTGGGAGGCTTGCTGAAGCCTGGACCTCGGGAATGGAAAACTTTGTTGGTGATATTTTTTGGTTCTTGCTTGGAAGTAATACAACAAATTTGGACTGATAATCGGTAAAACTGTTGCTGACAGAAGTTCCTTCAGGTGCAAGAAACGCACTAGTTTTAATGCCCTGACTATTTGAAAAATTTAGAACAATACCAAGTGCTGAATTTTCTTCAGATTTTACCTGCAAAATCTCAATGTGAATAATGTTAATACCTCAATATACTAGCATCTAATATTAAGCTGATTGGATGATATTCTTTGAACAAATGAAAAGGACATCTAATTATTGACATTCATCGATTAGGAACATAACTTAGTAACTTAGTACCTCTTTGAAAAGAATAAAATTATAAAAACAATGACTAGTAATCTAACTTCAACCTAGGAGGATCTAATACCAAGGTTATTGTTGGAGTATACTTGGTTTAGTATAAATTAGAATAATAAATTAATAGGTTAGTTAATAAAACAAAAATTAATTCGTTGGGAAGTTATTTCCTATAGACAGACTAGTTTGTTTTATGAGAAAATTGAAGTCTTTAAAAGCTATTGTAAATCGGTCCATTGAACACTAATATACCATGGTATAATTGTAAATCATGGTAAAATTTTTTTTTGCAATTTCAGTTTTGCTCTACCATAATCAATATGGTATCAGAGCGTTCATGATTTCAGGCCTATGGGGAACAATGAAGATGAGGAAAGAAGATGAAGTGACCGCTTTCAAGGAAGGACATCTTTGAAAAGAGTTTGGCTCTGAAAAATGCATGCCAACCTGTTGTTGAGTTTTATTTCCTGAAAGGCACAAAAATATGCTCAAGGCACAAAGGGCATTCAAATTGATCATTTGCTGCATTAAATGGCTCTCAAATCTTGTTTGAGGCATTGCTATTTGCTTTAGAAAAACATAGTGAAGGGCGCACAACATAAAATTGTTACATAAAATTGTTAATATCTATATGTGATGCCGTCGAGTTCATCTATGCCCAGAGATGAAAACATAGTTGAAGACAAAAAAATTGAATCAACATGTAACATTTATGAAGTGAGGAGGGTCTGTGAACCGAGAGCATATAAGGAGGTGTAAGTTCTAGTTTTTTATTCTGCGGTTTTAAATGAACGCATGAGAAATGTATTGAGATTGATTGTTTTAATCTAGATTGGTTGAAAACAAAGGAACATTTATATTTGGTGCACTCAAAAAGAATCGGGGGATGTAATAAACATGGAAGAATGCCTAAAATCTGCCCAAATGTGGTGAGTGCATATTTTGCAATTCGGTATAGCTACCAAACTTGTCTCCTATATAGCAAGCCATCCAAATCTTCGGACAGTGTTTGATATTACTGATGTGGGTTTCAATCCAGAAGCTTTCTTTTTATTTGTTGTTGTCACCATGAATATCTATTCATTCTTCACTACACCTCGGAATGACTCCAATTCGTTCCTATAAAGTTGCCACGTTATATTCGATAGAACAAAAGTAGGTAAATATTACCTTTTAATTTGTGGTACTAATCCTTGTCTGATTCATTCTTCATATTGAGGCAACACTTTTCAAGAACCTTGTTGTAGAGCGAAATGAGGTAACAAACGATGGTTATTTTATTGTAAAGGGTCAATGGTATGCCTTTAAGACATGAGTTTAAGTTTGGATATGAGTTTTGAAACTATTGTGAGTGAGGTTCAATAAAGTGTGGAAAGGAAAATTGTTGGACTTAAATAAGGTGTTAAGATTTCATTGTATTTAAGAGTGATGGTGGATTTTTTTTTGGGAGATAAATTAAGAAAATCATATATTTGGAGGTACATTTGATAGACAATTTCAAGTTAGAGGTCATAAATTATAAATATAATGTAAAAGGTGCATTTCAATAGAATTTGACACTTTGTCAATTTTATCATGGCCACACATATTGCTTGGATTTTTAGAGTCATATGTGCTACTTCTAGTGGTTAAGAACTAAATAGAGATTGGAGGTTGGAGGCATCGGAAGTAGAAGAATTTTTTATCATCTCAAGCTAGCTTCTTGCTCAGTGATTATACATTGCATGAGAAGCACCATTTCATATTTGTGTCTCTTCATGGAGCAAAGGGGCGCTTGGCATTTCATGGAAAAGCTTGTGGATATAGTTAGCGTATTCATCATGGTTCATTTTTTACGTACAATAGAGGAGGGATTGGTTCCCATAGCATTGGAGGATGGATATTGACAGACTTGAAGGAGACGTGGACTTCCAGATGAGAATTGTTCTCTCATTGTGCAATATGGGAGGGGGGATAGACACACTTGGAGGAGAGTTGTTCTCTCATTGTGCATGGAGGATGGGTATATTTTATATTTTCTCATGTTGTACAAAGGTTTTTTAAGTTTAACAATAAAGAAATCCATTGATGGAGTCAGTTTGGTGTTTCCTAGATTAATGAGTAGAATTAAAAGTGCTTCATCAAAGTCTTTAGAAAGGTTGTTGTGTTCAATTCTTGTAGTATTTTGTCCTTTATTCGAATTGATAAAATAAGAGAGGATATTGGAATATATTATATCATTAGAATTTAGTTTAATATAGATTATAATAATAAATAAATAAATATGTTAATTTGTTGTTAGTTAATAAAATAAAAACTTGGTTTTCAATTTTGAAGTTGCATTAAATAAGATAGTGGTTCTTTCTAGCCAAAAGAACACAAGAAGGGTCCATGGAGAGTCAAGAAGAACACAATGAGAAAGCGTCCAACAATATATAGGATGAATTAAAATGCTTACAATTTTTATATAAAACTCACACACTTAGTGTCATGTCCCCAAAATGGATACAAGAACCAATGTGGTATCCCAAAAAAAAATTCCAATCCACACGATCATTCTAAGATTAGTTCCTATAAGCATTACCTGCTGAGATCATTCAAATTCGGGGAGACGAATTTGGAAGTAAGATTAATATCAATGATTTTGAAGGGATGGATAAGGATCAGTCAAAAGAATACATACGGAGCAATTATATGGTTTCTCCAACAAAACAAGAATATCGTTTAAGACTAAGCAAATATAACCGACATCTAAGAGTTAATTGGGTGACGATTATAAGAGAGACTGTTTTTATGCAAGCATGATTTGATCACGACCATTACCGATAAGGTTGTGAAGAGGTGCTTCCGATCAATACACCCAGGTTGTCATTGTTCGGAGGTTCTAGTGAGGGCTATCGAGCATCATCCAACTAAAGCGGAAACCGATGCACACATATACATTGGCATTCAGGAATCAATACTTATTGAGTGAAGGACAAATGGTGATATGCCGGCGATATTAATTCCTATCATATATTTCATAACGAAATGACGTAATGATGGTTACACGAGAGTTAGAATTAATTGGTGATGTCAAGAGACCATGCGATACTATCAACTTCAACGATAATATTTGCTTGTTAATTAATAAAAGATCATCGATTCAACTAAGTCAACAATTAAGGTTATTAGCAGCGATTAAGATTGGTAATCATCATTAATAAATACGATTGAAGTCTCATGGTGTGATACTCTCTCAATGTTCATATTATACAGATTTCAATTATAAAAAATTAAATGTTAAATATATGAAATTTTCAGAATCTGTGATAAATAGTATTGATAGCTTCTAGATTTAAATGTGTGAGTCAATTTTTTCAACCGAGCATGATTTCTCTTTTCAAGTTTATTCATCTTAATGATGGTTCTCTCCTAATCCACTTATGCCTCTGATGCCATAAGCATTCTCTAGCTTTTAGCCTATTCATAAATGGCTAGCCAATCCATCATTTAGAGTGCAATGGTTTTGTAATGTCCCCATTTTAGCAGACTTGGATTTTGTGAGATTAGCCTATTATCTTGACCCTCGTAGGCTAATGTGTTGGATAGAGGGTCTTTTGAGGATTGGTATCATCTCCAGTGTTCAGAGTGCTTCAATTTGGTCTTCGTTTGGCATCATTCGGACATCATTTGCTCTACTTCCTATTTTTATAAGTCTTGAGATGTTAGAGATGGACCCTTGCTATTTTTAGTAAAGGGGGTATGGTCATATGCAGTCTCCTCATGTTAGCTCCTAGTTCAGCTCCTAGTTCAGACGATGTTTGAAAATACAAAGTATTCATGGAGATATTAATGTTTAATTGGCTCAATTAAACATTAAATATTTGGAGATTATATTATTAAGTTATAAAATGACTTTATATTATAAAGCACTTAAATGAGGGTCTATTTATCATGATAAGGGGGCCAAGTTTATTAATAATTTATGAGCACATAACCCAAGGTTTAATTACATTATTGATGCCAATGAAATATTATAACATTTTAATGTTAATTAAGAGTTTTTTGAAGAAGTTCGAACTTCTTGAGGAAATATAAGTGTGCAAAAGGAATCGAACTTCATTATGTGATTGGAGTTTTTGATTGAAGTTTCTCTGGAGCATTGAAGTGTAGAATACAAAGGGTTTCTACAGGATTCAAGGCTTGTCGGCATTGGAGAGCGTGGCTTCTTCATTGTAACAGCATATAGAGGGTGTGCAATATCATCTGATTATGCTTGTGAGAGTTGGCTTCATTCAGAAGTCAATATTGAGCTAATTGGAGGGTTTATTTCAGAGTTTGTTTGCAAATTGAAAGAGACTACAGTGCGCTACAATGCCGTGAACAATGCGCATGAACAGTGTGCTACAGTGCCGTGAACAGTGTGCATAAATAGTGTGCTACAATAGTTTGAATTCTATAGAAGGGGATTTAGAAAGGTGAACAGCTATATACATTTGACAAGGGCTTTGCGTATGAAGAGAATCAAACCAATATATCAAGGCAGCCATTGAAATTCCAGGTTTTCTATCTATAGTCATTGTATTAGAAAATCATTACTTCATTGCATCATTTTCTATTATGATTATATCATGAAATACTTGGAGGTTGCATATGTTTAATGGAGATATAAGTTGCATATTCCACATTCATGGTAACATTCAACATTGATCAGCCACTTAGCTTTCATGCCCATTGTTTGCTTAAATGCCTAATGGCTGTAGGTATACATTGGGATGCATGACAAGTGTTTGTCTTAATGTCAACTAGCTGTACTAGTTAATTTTAGTCATTACATGTGTGTGTAAAGGTCTAAAACAGCTAGCGTATCATTTCTATAACAACTTCGCATTGTTAGAAGCTTTCCATAACTTCATTTGCAGCCTACAAACCCAAAGAAGACAAATAAAGAATTCACTACAGCGGCTTCAAACATTGTATGCCAAGTGTTTGACAATATTCCTTGGGGTTCAAATAAGCGAAACAGGGTCAAATTAGCCAAGGGATATTACAGGTTTTCAAGTCTGAGTGGTGCTCTAGCGGCACAAAACATTAGTTATCACCCTCTTTTTATCAAATACAACTTATCTTACATATTAAAAAAATTAATATATTCTTTCAAAATTGTTTAATATAATATATAAGATGAATATAAATATAACGTAATATATTATTTATATATTATACATGAATTTATTTTATTTAAACTAAAAAATATTTAATTATTTAGATATTATATTTATTATATATCACAATATAAAGTTTATTATAATTATAAAAATAAAATAATATTTTAAAAATAACAATATATAATTATAATAATATTAATATAAATATAAATAAAATTTTTAATTTTTCGAAATATATAATTCATTACTTATATATTATATTTATTATTAATTTGAAATAAATCAAGTTTTAACTTTTTAATTAAAAGTGAACTATTTTAAATATGAATGAATGACAAAGTGTCTTTGCACAAAACAATAGTATTTAACCCCGTAGGCAGCAAAAATAAAACTTAAGGAATGTTTTTAGCCATCAAAGCTGCATTTCAGTAATTCTGGTAATTGCAAAGTTGTTGGGCGGTGGATTATGTCTATCTTCAGACATGAGACAACTTTTCCAAGAAGATGTGGAGCAAATCCACTTATAACAAAAGCCTATCGAACTAATTATTAATTATAATAAGTAATCGAATTGAATCTAGAGAGGTGTGATATTAATGATTAATCAAAGGATATGTTTATTCCCCATAAAATGCAGAACCATTCGATACCTAGAACATTTAATGAAGAATGAAATCATTCCTTTCAGGATTGGACATCATATTCTTTAATTCATCTTTAAGCAAACAGCCGGTGGTTCTGAACGTATACTTTCCAACGATACATATCAGGAATGGCGCCTTAGAATTATTATAATACATGGGATAATTCCGGCAAGCATCCATTCCAGAAATCATATGCAATCGCTACTGTCACACAATCATACATAACTGACAAGCATTCATATATAAATTGAAGGCCCTAATCGACCAATACAAATATCTTACATGTCGATATAGCATTCACAACATTGCTATAAACGATATTGAGAAAGATCATTGCATACTTCAAGGATCTAATTAGAACGACACATCTACATCATCGCTATAAGCAATTAAGGAAAGAGCAAGCAGCATATTAAATCAAAAAGTCTACCAGTAGTTGGGAGATAACGGTCAGCGTAAAATACATTGTCATATCAGAGACAGCAGAAATACTCTATACCAAACTTAACATTGATTGCATTACACTAAGTACAAATATTTAATCAAGACCTTGTATACATTTAAGTGTCAGCAGTGATATTGATTCTTATATCATCTAGTGTAAGTGATATCAATTGTGATCCATCGTTCTTAAGCAGCATCAATTATTATTATTCTAATTGTTATTCGGTATCCTTCTTAGCCGACTTAACAACTAAATTGGCCTAATCGACGCGCAAAGTAACTCGTCGAGTTTTCAAGTTCTGTGAGTTAAAAAGACTTTTACTCGCCGAGTTTTTGAGTTTTCAGCGAGTTTTGACTAAAAACTCGGCGAGCCCGAGACAAAAACTCGACCACAACAACATAATAGAGAAAAATGGTAAAAACACATTTTATTTCATCATTTTAGCTTGGGTTTTTTGCTGAGAAGGGGGAAGGGTGACTCCAACACTCTTGCAAGGTGATTTCTAGCTATTCTTGCCAATCCCAAATAGATTTGAAGGGGATTTGAGGTGTTTTTTCAAGAAAAATCAAATTCTCAGGTTGGTTTTTTTACTTTTTTTCTATGCTTTTTAAAAATATTTTGTTTATTTTTTGTTGAATTAGAAATTATTCCTAAGTAGTCTAAAATCTTTTAAAGTTATTTAAACAAAATTTAACACTAGTTTTGACAAGTTTTATTGAAATTTTCACTATTTTTTTGAAGAATCTCTGGTTTTTAAAAAATCAAACCCTAGTTAAAAAAAAAAAAAAGCTTTGAATGATGTCTAAATTTTTTTCAACTAATTTAGGTAGTTTGCTAAATTGCTTAACTAAAATGTTAACTTTCTTTTTTCACTTTGTATGTGTAGGTTAACTCACTAGAACCATGCCCATTTGGATATATAGACACCCATCCTAAAGGTGCTAGAGATAGGGCTTGGAGGTATGTCTATGAGGGACCGGATCTTGGGATAGTTATTTGCATAAAGTGTAAAAAAAAATTTCATGGAAGCATCAACCGCCTCAAATACCACCTTGCAGGCATAAACATGCATGATGCTAGAGAATGCCAAGGGACCAATCCTGAAATAAAAAGACAAATGAATGCCCTACTTGTAGCTGGGGAAGAGAAGAAATTGCAGAGAGGGCAAAGCTAGCCATGAGATCAATCATAGCTTGATCTCAAGGTGCTTCTATTGACATTGAAGAAGAACACGAAACACTTGAGGGCATAGTGGGCTCTTGGCTTGGCCCACGTATCCGCAAACCCACCACCATCTCGCCCATCGCTTTTGCTTCCTCTGGTAGAGTACCTGGGGTTGGTAGGGGCACTGTTGCATCACAATCAAGATCCATAGGTAATTATTTTGTGCCCAAGAACACACTTGGAGCACAACCATCATTAGAGGCTATTGGATGGAACAAAGAGGCACATGAGAAAACCGACATTGCAATAGCTGATTTTTGGTACTTCAACAACATCCCATTCAATGTGGCAGACAATCCTTATTGGCTGAATTTGGTGACCGCAATCACAGTTGCAGGAAAGGGGTACAAGGCCCCTCCTTGCAAGGATTTGAGTGGGAGGTTAGTAAATTACTAAGTAGCCCACTTGATTTCATTTTTAATTGTTTTTTAGATTTCTTGTTTATTAAATCAAAATTGTTTATTGAGACTTAATTTCACTTTTTTCTTGTACGTTGCTCACAAATGCAGTTGCTAGGGCATAAGAAGTGGTGGAGGACCAAAAAAATGAAATGGACAAAATATGGCCGCACCATTCTTTCTGATGAGTGGATAGATGGCAAGAACCACACCATCATTAATTTTTTGGTGCCTTGCAAGGACAATGTAGTGTTCTTGAAATCGGCTGATGCCTCTAGTAAGGTGAAAAATGCAAAAACATTGGCTGAAATGTTTGAGCACGTTGTCATGGAGGTGGGAGCAGAGAATGTGGTGCAAATCATCACAAATAATCCAACAACATATGTGACAGCAGGTAGAATCCTTTTGAATTATCACCTTTAGCAATATTTTCATTTGTTGTGGCTTTGTTTTTGTTGGTTGCATCTTTCTTAAGAATAACTTCTGCTTTTACAGGTAGAATCCTCCAAGAGAGGCACCCCTCTCTTTTTTGGACACCTTGTGTAGCGCATGTCCTTGACCTTCTTTTGGAAGACATAGGGAAACTTGAGTGGGTGACTCCAGCTGTGGAAGATGCAAGGAGGATCACAGAATATATTTACAATCACCCTTGAGTTCTACATTTGATGAGAGAGCACACCCAAGGGAAAGATTCGGTGAGAGTTGGTGTCACAAGGTTTGCAACGATTTTCTTGATGTTGCAAAGCATTCTTGCTGCATTGAATTCTTTGAAACAAATGTTTGAGTGAAGCATGGCTAAACTCACCTTATTCAAAGAAGGTTGAAGGAGAGACTGCCACATGCATAGTCTTTGACATCCAATTTGCACAAAGGGTTGTAGAGAATGTGAAGGTAACTTTAAAACTTTGATTATTAATTATTCTTGATTCAAGTCTCTCATTACTAATTTGTAACATCATTAATTAATCTTTTTGTAATTTGTATTTTTCAATTGTAGGTGTCAGAGCCCTTGGTTAGAGTTCTTCGCTTGATGGATGGGGATAAAACCCCAATGGGGTATATTTATGAGGCCATGTATAGGGCCAAAGAGTCTATCAAAAATTACTACAAGGGGGATAGACTCAAATTTGATCCCATTTGGGAAATTATTGATAAGAGGTGGAATAATTAGTTCCACCAACCCATTCATGCAACATGGTACTTCCTCAAACCTCGTTTTAAGTTCGGGAGTTCTTACTCAGATCCTAATGGAGAGGTCATGGAGGGTCTCATAGTTCACTACATGCATTCAGAGGATGGTACCCGATGTTGAGGAGAGAGACCTCATTGTGGGCGAACTCCAAAATTATGAGGAGGCAAGGGGTAAGCAATTCTCTTCAGAGCTGGCTAGGAGAGGAAGAACCACTCAATCCCTAGGTATAACATTTGCCATTTGGATTTTGGGATTTAAAGTGATTGATAAATTATGTTTTCCCTTTTGTCTTTGCTTTCTAACTTTTCAATTTTTATTTTATTTTGCAGATGCTTGGTGGCAAAATTGGGGTGGAAACACCCCGCATCTCAAAAAATTTGCCCTTAAAATCTTATGTTAGCCTTGTAGTTCATCCAATCGTGAGCACAATTAGAGCTTGTTTGAAGCAATCCACACGAAGAAGAGAAGCAAGTTAGCGCATAAACACCTCAATGACCTTGTCTTCGTGCAATATAATCTTTGATTGCGCGTAAGGAAGGTAGAGGAAGTAGAAGGTGGTCCAATTGACTTGGATGATATAGATCCTTACAATGATTGGACATCACAGGAGCAACCTCCATTGTTTTTCAAGGATGACATCATTGATTTGGAGAGGCAGGCTACGGAGGAGGAGGGGGATGGATTTGGTTTCACGGTGGATGACATTGAGGAGGAAGAGGATGAGGATGAGGAGTCATTGTCAGTGCTAGAAGCAGGTGGAGACATACATTCATCCAGGATGGAGGACGAGTCAACCACACCGAGCGAGGCACAGTCATACCCACTGCAGACTTCTAGGACTAGACCCTCTAGTTCTACCTCTCCCCTAGTTTTTGCTAGAGCTGGGAAGAGGAAGTTGTAATTGTAATGATGTATTTACTTTTGGTTTTACAAAAACTATTTACTATTTTGCTTCCAAGCTTCCAACCATCAACATTCCTCACGAGGATGCGATTTTGTAGACACTTTGCATTTAAATATATCTAGAAACATCTTGTTTCTTTTATGTTCTCATTTATTGACTCATTGGATGCATCTTCTCATTAAATTTTGCAAAAAAAATGCATTTTTAATTAAATTTAAGCGCATTTTTAAGTTGCCGAGTTTGTTTTTTAGGCCTTGGCGAGTAGTTCATCTATGGTTATTAGAGCCTATCTTTGAAATATTTCCCTTGCAAATTGAATTATTAAAAAATTTAGCCAGACCATAAGTAATAGCATATTGGGGACATTACACTTAGTCATATTAAAGTATTACAAATAATTCACAACCTAGCACCATGGGCTTATTGTAACAATCTCCCGTTGGTTACTAATTTCTTTTCCAATTCACAATTACTATCTTAACAACCAAGCATATTCCATTTAATCTAGAAAGGTCGACTTCAAAACTTATTTGACTATCGTCATGGTGACGACTACACACCACCACTCATAAGCTTTCACTAGAAATTGGTAAGCTCCCAATGTCCGGGTTATCCCTAGAACCAAACCTAAACCTCGAGGGTTCATTTGTGATGACCCTACCTGCATATCTCTTTTAATTAGAGGCTTTGCAGTTTGTACACCAATGCTAAAGAGAATTCATTCTCTCTTGTACAAGATCTTTGATCTCGCTTTTAACTCATGATTATTCAAAGCGTATGCTTTCAATTTAATCCAATTACAATAGAATGATAACAAATTACCAACACTCGAGACGTTGGTTCCATACCAATCATTAGTGTACAAACACACAAAACCACATTGAAGTCAATTTCATTCTAAAATCCCCAATTCACATAGTGATTGGCTCTAGCATACATCATTTATACACAAGGTGACTAGCTCATACACACATCGCAAGAACAACTATGACTAGCTCATACACACATCACAAGTACAATAATTACTCGCTCATACACATCACAAATACAATAGCGACTATCTCACACACACATTACAAGTACAACAATGACTAGCTTAAGCATATGGCACATATATTCATTGTGAGAAATCCACACATGTTCACATAAAGATTAAATGGCATAATGGAATTGCATGCATCATCCCACAACTTGGTTCACTAACACATAAGCCTACAAGTAGATCTCATCTAGAAAAGTAATGTTAATGCATTTCATACTACACTATGGGTCCCTCCCTTTTTCGAATCCACCACTATCTGTGATGACAATCAAGCATCCCATACTACTTGATGTCATCATTGGTACAAGAAAATATAACAATGTGCACAATACTCGAGGCCATTCACACAAGTATACAATAAGTGACCAACACATACACAATGACAAATTAGCAATAGGAAGCAGATGCGACACAACTGCATGCATTTTCCCATTACATGGTTCACTAACAACTACCCTTATAGTGCATCCTAGTTAGAAAAGGAATGCCAATGCATCCCATACTACTTTTGATCATCACTAGATAAGGAGTAAGTGTAACAAAACACATCATAGGAGGACATTAATAACATTCCCACAACTTGTAGAACCATCAATTTGTTGGATTCAAACATCTATGGCCCCTAGGCCACCAGATACAAGTTTATCCAACTTGGAAGGGAGTAGTACTAGACATATAATACCATGTGGCCTTGGTGATATATCGACTAACTCCATACTGCATTGCAATCCCCCTTTTTGACACTCTACACTTGATTATATTTGTTGATGGATGTCCATATTGTGATCCACCTATCTGTCCCTCAACTATGATTCATTGTAAAGATCTTTAATTTTCTTATTAGTTTTAATTGTCTCTTTTAATTATCTTTAATATTTCTGCCACGTGGGGTTCACCCTGCAGCGTGACGGTAATGTCACGAGCTCCAGTTTGCGGTGGTCATCGGTTCGAATCCCTGCAGAGTGCACCATTTCTTGTGTTGATTCCCACTGGTTGTGTGCGCATGGTGTTCATGCCATGTTTGGCAGCTTGCTGGCTGACTGATTGCCCACGGAGGTGCATGACAGGACCTATTGGCTGGTGTCCACGCATGCAGACTGGCAGCAGTAGGTGCGAAGAGCGCAGCGTGATAAGGAGAGAGTGGAGGGATAAGGAGTATGGAGTGATAAGGAGAGAAATATGGAGAGATAAGGGGAGAACGAAGTGATAAAGAAGAAATGTTAGGAGGTGTTGATACCTCAGTATAATGTACTCGGGGATGGGGTCACCCTCTATGGCCCCACTGGTTGAAGGTCCAGTCAAAAGCAGTCATTGATCAAAAAAAAAAAAAAATCTGCCACGTAGACCCTGCATTAAAATGTAGTAGTATCAAATCAATTAAGCATTCAGCCTCAAACCAGACTAAGTACAAAAACCATTATTTATTGGATCAACAAGATCAACAATATGATCTCTAGAGTGGCTTCAGCTCATAAGGTTCTTAAGTCCACTTGAGTGACAGGATGAAAAGGCCAAACTTAGTAGGCATGCGGTTATTTATCTTTACCTTAATTGGGAAGCGTGGATGGTGTTTGTGGATGCACAAAAGAAGCCTCTTATAAGAATTTTAAATTATTAATGATATTAAATGCCACAATACCTAAGGAAATCTAGAGATTCAATGCATTTTCTCCATAGAACTCCTAAAAGTTTGAAATTTTCAATGATATTTCTCCATAGAACTCCTAAAAGTTTGAGATTACCATCTCATTCTCCCTAAAACCACAAATTCAGAGAACATTCCACAAAGAGGTTGGCTGTTGCATGTGCCTTCAAATTGTGTACATATAAGATCATTACATTCTTATTAATATAGAAAGATTAAATAGTTTTCTCCTATTCTGTATTTATTTGTATTCTCTCTTGTAAGGAATAGGTGACAAAGATATAGAACATCCACCTAATAAGCTTCAAGGTTATTGCTTAACCTGTATTTTTACATACATTGTCTGGATGCTTTGTTAATGTTTGAAATCTTTAATTTTTAGAAACACAGTCATTGATTGTTTAAATATTTGCTATTATATTATGCATACAAAATAGCCATAAGGTATATACTCAATTATACAGCTACTGGATGCAAAAAAATGTACGATTGTATATAACAATATGGCATTGATCATCAAAGAAGAATCTATTCATGATTGCTTACAAGAATTTTTGCAGCTATAGACTATGTCCCTAGATGCAGATCTCCCTAAATGGATACTTGATCTAACATACTGCATACCTATAGTGGTTGAGTAGTATACTATCCATATTCCCCTTCAACATTTTGTTCCTATTGTTTCTTACTCTCCACGTGCTTCAGGTGCAAGAATCAAGGAAGGAAATATATTTAATAGAAATTTTAAAAAATGTTCGTTCAGGGAATCCAACCTCCATTAAGAAAATATACTCAAATAAATTTAAAAAGAAAATTTCTTGTAAAAATTAAAGAAAAAGTTCCTCACATAATATGAAATGCGAACAGGGAGATTTCCCAAGGCTATGGTTCCTTGAAAAAGCTTCACCATAAAATTAGTGCCCTTCTCAATATCACCTTTAATTGTAATGCATGCTCCACCATTGTATGAATCATCTTGAAAACTGCCAATGCCAATTAGATGAGATATTTATTACCATATATACATGCATTTCTTCAAAATTGATCATTATTTTCTTCTGCCATATTCATAAAACAAAAGAATAAGCCACAAAACCAAAAAGATGACCAAATTTACTTTACCTACATCAATAAACTTATAGCATTCATTTTGTGATTCAAACATAGATGAACACTATTTTCTCCCTCAATATCTCTATGCATTTGGGAACTAGAATAAGCTAAGGATTTCTGTTAAACTTGGAAGCAAACATATAAAGAAAAGAAATTTCCCAATTCACTAATTCCATTAATTCTCTCATTTACCCAAATAAGAAGAACACAATTGCTTTCTACTTATTTTGCTCTACTTAATAAATTGCCAACCGCATATATTTGGTTGTATTCCTAATGTAAACACACAATATTTTTGGTGGATGATACATATAGACATTTCAACTTTTAATTTCTTCCATAGTTTGCTACATCGACCAAATTCCCTACCATTTTGATTGGTTAGTGCTTTATACTTACTCTTTTGATTATAGTTGATTAGAATAGTTGCGACTTTTTGTCATTATGGCTACAAATTACGGGCATATTGCAGTTGATTAGTGATTGACTAAATAAAACAGGAATTTACAAGTATTGGCATGCTTTGCTGGTTGAGAGCCCTAATCATGACATCTATAAATCATCTTTCCATTAGGGTTTTATAACTCATGACATGGATAAACTTGTTTTTTAACATACTGGGATAACAAGTTTACCAATACATAACAAAATACTACTCAAATCATAGCCATCATATGGATCAATTCAAAATAAGGAAGGACCTCTACAAGTTCCCACCAACAGCTGGAATAAAAAAGTAGTAAGTGTAACCTCCATGTAAGAATACCCCAAAAGTAATTAAAAACAGATCAGAGAACCCATTAAGGCATCCAAGGAGTAGCAGGTGAGATAAACAGAAAACAGATTTCAGTTGAGGAGTTCAATCACCTTAAAAAGTTTAATGTTATCATGAACTGGAGCGACTTCCACATCCCTTGGGAATACTCCACTATACCCACCTCTAGGAAGATATTTGTTGGCCTACATTGAAGTCTCAATCACACTTTCATAAGAATACATGTTGTGCACTATCAACTAGCAATCCTTTGCCTCCTTGTGAGATTTTGCCAAGAGCAAGAGCTCAATGAAAAGTACAATAGAGACACAAAATATTGATAGGAATAAACTATATTCTATCAAGATGAAAATATTGATCAACTGGATCATCAATCGTTACATACAATAAATATGAGCCTGCTTATATAGGCAAGGCAATATGGTTATGTGAGCACACAAACATGACATGTGGCTCAATAAGAAACAAGGGTAGGTAGGAAATAGGTGTGATAGGTAGGAGAAACAATATAATATTCCACATGAGGTGCATGAAGTCTCCCCAATCATGAAGGGAAGATGTAGGAAAAATACTCATGATGAATGAAATCTCTGAAAATTGCTCAAGTGTCCCCATGTTGATGAAGAAAGATACCCCCTACAAAGGTGGCAAACTGCTCCACACTACTGAAAAAGGCACTCCAAGATCTAGTGGAGATGAATGTAGAACAATATCCAAAGACTCACATGTCTCCTCAAAAAGATAAAGAAACCCCCTCCAATTGCTAGACAAAAGTATCTACAATCATGTCAACCTCGAAAGAATGATCATGTAGAGAATGCACAAGAGGGTCAGAGTGTTCCCTTGCAACAATCGAAGAAGAATCATCTTCATCTTCATCAAAGATGAATGTCATCAATGATGTCTCCCAAATATGCAATGTAGGACTCCACAAACAAACCTGCAATGTCTGTCAAGTAGTCATCCCAATCAACTGAAGCTGGAAGACATGAAATATCCTGCTGCACTGAATCACAAGAAGACAAAACTGTCGCACTAGCTGCATCATCAGGTGCAATAGGTGATGTGATATCAATAGGAGGAGATGAAATACAAGGCTCAAGAATGGGGTCACATGTGAGAATCCCTAAGTTCAAGTACCCAAAGTTCTCCTCAATAGTTGAATCATCAACATAGGAAGAATCAACCTCATCAATAGGACCAAAATGTGAAAAAGAGCACAACCGAGATGCATGATCAACCACCCCAGTCGCAATGATAGCTCTTGTCTCCAAGTCTCTAATGATAACTGAATTAGGTGTGAACTCCACAGTTTTCCTAATTGCCCCATGTGTGATTTGATAGATGGAAAGAAGATGTTTGTCAGGTGGGTACACACAACACATCATTGAAGGAGTTATCCCCAATGATAATAGATCCTTTCCCAATCACATCCATGTATGTATGATTGCCCATCAAAATCTATGGCATGTGGCAAGGCTCAAATGAAGAGAACATAGACTGCAAAGATGTCTTGGATCTAGAAGCCATCTCCTTGAATCATGACTTGTAGTAGCACAAAGAGCTTGTCCCTTTCCTTTATCTGTCCCAAAAGAGTGATCCTTTCCTTTATCCTTATCTTTGGAAGCCGAAGTAGACATTCTAGAAGGTAGGTTGATTTTGTTCTTCTCAAGAAGATTCTTCAACTCATCAATATCCTTCTTGTAACAATGATGTTCATCATGTCTTGACTTCTTGCAATATGCACAAAAAAAAATGTCCTTATAGGATTTCCTCTTAGGTGAGAATGTAGAATCACCTTGTTGTGGAGAGGATGATTGTGCTCCATCTTGTTTAGGCTTAGGTTTCTTTTGGTTCTTGCCTTTTCCTTGATTGCTTTGATTCCGTTTATTAGACACCAAAGCTTGTGACTTTGAAGATTTGAGAATCCCCATCTTGGTCAACTTAGATTGCTCAAGTATCAACATCTCCGTGAATGAATCAAATGAGGGAGAAGTGTATGGGGAACTGTTGTCATTTTATCACACCTTGGTCCATCGGCAAGAATTGATCAAAGATACATTCTATGGACCAACGCTGCTTCAAAATTGATCAAGAGAGGACGATGGAGTCATGGTTTGAAGTGTTGCCTTGTTGGAAGTTCCTAGCCCCCCTTTTTTCTTCCCCGAAACTTTGGAACCTCGAGGTTCCAAAGTTCTTTGCCTTAGCTGCTTTCTTTCCTGCTCCAGAACCCCGAGGTTCTGTAGTTCCCTTCCTTCCCTTATCTTTTCTCCAGTTTCTCCGAAACCCCGAGATTCCGAAGTTCCTTGTCCCTTTTCTCCTTCCCTCTTCGGAACTCCGGAACCTCGAGGTTCCATAGTTCCTAGCCTTCCTTTCCTTCGCCTCTTCTCTTGAGCTTCTCCTTTGCCCGGAACTTCAGAACACTCCCCTTCTCTCTTTAACCCTTTCCCTCTCTATCCCAAAACTCCGGAACCCCGAGGTTCTGAAGTTCCCCTTCTCTCTTTAGCCCTTTCCCTCTCTATCCTAGAACTTCGGAACCCCGAGGTTCCGAAGTTCCTTCCCCTTTTGCTTTCTCTCTCTAGTTCCTTTTCTTCTTTTCTCCTCTCTATCCCGGAACTCCGGAACCCCGAGGTTCCGAAGTTCTTTCCTTAGCCTTTTTGAAGTTCTCCCCGAGGTTCCGAAGTTCCTTGCTCCTTCCCTTGTCTTCCTCACTTCGGGAGTTCGAGCTTCCAAAGTCTTCGAGCTTCCTTCCGACTGGCGACACTTCCGGATGGCGTGATCGATACTCAAGGCCTTTAATGCTCCGACAGTTTTGGTGACTTGTACACTTTCTTTTGTGGAGCCACAAGGGTGCATTAAGTGTTTTGGTAGAATTTCCATCAAGGGAAGCACGGGGGCCATGCTGGGTGACTTATGTCATGTCTGACTTTGGAAGGTCAGTCAATCTATCTTCCCCATAATTGCCTTTGGAGGTATGGCTAGGTTGCTTGCATGTACAAGTCAAGTGCATGCACTTCCCTGCACTTCCAGACTGACATACAGGGGTCATGATCACCATTGTAACCCATTTTTCTATATAAGGTTGTTAAGCCTCATTGTAAGGGGTTCTCTCCCTACTAACTTGAGCTTTCTTATGCTCCTTCTCTCCTCTTGAAGACTTGTAATTATTTTTTGCATTTCTGCAACTGTAAGATTGGCCTTTGGCCTTCAAATGAATTGAAGTTACATTCTTGCCTTCTTTCAACTTGTGCATGCTGTGTATGTTTCCTTACCTTCATCATAAGTGTATGTTGTGGCTCCTCTCTCCATATATGCTGTGTTGACTTGTTTTCTGAGTGTGACTTGTGGGAATCCTTCTCCCCTCTTGACACTTAGCCAAATTCCAACCTCCATACATGGGTTTGGGTCACTTATGCAACTAAAGTTGTGCATCTCTGGGATATTTCAATTGATTCCTTGTGCTATTTTGGTTGGGAGAGAAACAATCTCTTCTTGGTGCATCACCTCCTTTCATTTCAAGCACTCTCTCTTCCCTTTACCACTGCAAATTGTTAGGATAGGCTTAAGAGTTAGTTTTGAAGTGTTGAGTTAGTTCAACACTTGCACCTAGATTGAGAAGGAAGCCGGCCTTCTCCAGAGATTCAACCCCATGCGCAAGGTCCCACACTTCGAGGTTTTTTCCATGTTTCACAAGGTTGCTGAGTTGATAGCTCAACAAGGGTGCGAGCTTTTGTGATAATAGTTTTTGGCACGCTTGGTGGGACTTTATTCAATTCACATGCTAAGGATTCAGTGTTGTTCTTGGCATCTTGGCCTTTGGAGGCAGTCATCTTCAAGCACTTGGCGACTCTGCTCACAAGACCGGTCTCTTGCATGCAGTTTGTTCTTCTCTCTGGAGTCCCGAGATTTGCAGGTTCCGAAGTCAGTGAAGCCATCTCAACCTCAAAACCCCCAGGTTCCGTAGTTCCTAGGTCCGCTACTTCAGAAGTTCAAAACCCCCAAGTTCTGAAGTGCTTAAGCCCGAAAATTTGGAACATCCAAGTTCTGAGGTCTCTGCCCGCTAGTTCAGTTCCTCGCTCAAGCAAGTTGCTGATTCCATGCCCAAAATTCAAACAAGGGCGATTCTAAGAGGAAATCTGCTGGTCAAGCAGTCCTAAGCCCAAGACAACTGAAGATTCGGTGTGTTTCTTCAGTTCATCAGGCCTTTGGAGGCAACATCTTTCAAGCACCAACCATTCTATGAGAATCCCAACCATTTTTCCCCTCCTTACCAGCAAGACCGAACTAGGACTGCTCCTAGTTTCAACCCAATCAACTTCACTTCAGCAATAGGTGGGTACTTTCCTAATGCTTGCCACCCACCCACCCCTACTCAACCTTCTTGGTAGCTCACCCAGCTCCAAGATGATAAACAAATGCAAATTACAAAAACCAAAAGTGTGTTGCTTGATTTCACCAAGTAGCTGGAGGAGTTGAAGAGGCATCAGGAGTGGGATTTGCAACAAGATCAACTTGCTTATCAGGCTTAGCTTCAGCAACAACAGTTGGGAGCCCAAAGACAACATGAAGAGTTCTTTGCAAGGCAACTTGCCTCTGCTAGGAAGGAAGAAATTAAGCAACTAGCAGCCATAGAGATGCGGCTCATGCAGGAAGAAGGGTCTGCCCCTAAGGTGCCCAAATTTGAAATTCCAAGTTTCAAACGGGGGGCACCCTCTAAGCCTTTGATTGAGCCTCCAAGATTCAACATCCCAAAATTTGGAGGATCCCAATCCACTATCTCACAGAGGCGCCCACCTCAAGGGTCTTCTCCTATGCGAGAAATTCAAATGCCTCAGCTTCCCTTGCACAAATTTTCACCCACTCAACCCTCTTGTCCTGATACTATTTCACTCTTCAAGGGCAGACCTGTCATATGGAGAGCTGATTGTGCCAGTAAGCAGGGGAAGGGAGAGTTGCAGCCTACCATTTGTGAGCTTTCACATGTAAATGAGGGTGTATTGTCAGGGTTGTTGCATGAGGTGATTGAAGATAATCACTCTCAAGGAATCTCTATCCAGGCAAACAATGACAAGGAAGAGGATTCATTCCTCTTTTTTGATGAGCTTCCTTTCCTCTCTGAGAATGAGGACATGCCCATGGTTGATAAGGTCTCAAATCATCAACAGATGGAAGTCAAGGATGAGGGGAAGCTGCAACATGAACATGAGACTGAGCTGGAAGTGGCAAAGCATGGACACATTTTTTTCCTCGAGGATGAGGCGGTTGACATGCCTAGGGGTGTCTCTCAACCTATGAATAACATCACAATAGAACCTATGTTCCAAAGGGAGGAGCTTCATACTTCTCCCAATAGTCCTCAGGATTGCTGTGGTGTGGGGGCGCTTCCTAGCACGGAGCGAAGCATGGAGAAGATTGATGACGATCAATTCTGGGATGAGTTGGAAATATTTTGCTCATCCATCCACATCCAAACATCGTCTCCTCAACTAGAAGAGAGCTATGAGCAACAACAACAGGGGATTCACGCTTCATTGGATGAGTCATCAATACCCACCCTTGCCAGCCAGCAAGATATCAAGGCAGTTGAGCAAGATAGCGAGATCAATGTTTTTTGCTCAAACTTAGAATTATCAAGAGGGTGTCCAATCACGCATCTCGCACGGATTGAGCTTTGTAGGTCGTCCCATGTCATGCTTACCTCTAAGCATGAAGTTGAGCATCAAGGAGAGCAAGTTCTTTTCACCCATCCACTCGAGGAGGACAACATTCAAACATGTTGAGCTTCATTGTTCTCAAGCTTTGGGAGGCATTCGAACAGCTTGTCGGGTGCCTATCTTTTTTCTTTTCCTGGCTAGTTGTCCACAAACATGAAGAGCATCAAAAGCTGGTTAGGAAAGGCAGCTATTTTGATAAGCCTATCAATGGCTTTGTTTGATTTTCCTTTCCATATAAAGCAACGTAAATAGTAGACTAGAAGTTGTTTTGCTTTCATAAGTGCTTGTGCACATGCCGCGTTCTCCTTAAGAGGGTGTGTGCTCTAGTTTCCAGTTTCCCTCCAAGTGATGGCACACGCATGTTTGGGTCTTTCGATGACTCAGTGCCCAATGGATGGTCAAGGCTTCTGGACTTCATGCTTAGTAGGCAAGCATCCTGCAGAAATCTCCAAAAATGTTGTCATTTTATGACACCTTGGTCCATCGGCAAGAACCAAACAGAGATACATTCTATGGACCAACGTTGCTTCAAAATTGATCAAGAGAGGACGATGGAGTCATAGTTTGAAGTGTTGCCTTGTCGGAAGTTCCTAGCCCCCCTTTTTTCTTCCTCGGAACTCTGGAACCTCGAGGTTATGAAGTTCTTTGCCTTAGCCACTTTCTTTCCTTCTCCGGAACTCCAGAACCCTGAGGTTCCAAAGTTCCCTTCCTTCCCTTAGCTTTTCTCCAGTTTCTCCGGAACGCTGACGTTCCGATGTTCCTTGTCCCTTTTCTCCTTCCCTCTTTTGAACTATGGAACCCCGAGGTTTCAAAGTTCACCTTCTCTCTTTAGCCCTTTTCCTCTCTATCCCGAAACTCCGGAACCCCGAGGTTCCGAAGTTCCCCTTCTCTCTTTAGCCCTTTCCATCTCTATCTCGGAACTCCGGAACCCCGAGGTTCCGAAGTACCTTCCCCTTTTGCCTTCTCTCTCTAGTTCCTTTTCTTCTCTTCTCCTCTCTATCTCAGAACTCCGGAACCCCGAGGTTTTGAAGTTCCTTGCTCCTTCCCTTGTCTTCCTCACTTCGGGAGTTCGAGCTTCCGAAGTCTTCGAGCTTCCTTCCGACTGGCGACACTTCCGGATGGTGTGATCGACACTCAAGGCCTTTAATGCTCCGACAGTTTTGGTGACTTGTACACTTTCTTTTGTGGAGCCACAAGGGTGCACTAAGTGTTTTGGCAGAATTTCCATCAAGGGAGGTATGGGGGCTATGTTGGGTGACTTATGTCATGTTTGACTTTGGAAGGTCAGTCAATCTATCTTCCTCAGAATTGCCTTTGGAGGTATGGCTAGGTTGCTTGCATGTACAAGTCAAGTACATGCACTTCCAGACTGACATACAGGGGTCATGATCACCATTGTAACCCATTTTTCTATATAAGGCTATTAAGCCTCATTGTAAGGGGTTCTCTCCCTACTGGCTTGAGCTTTCTTATGCTCCTTCTCTTCTCTTGAAGACTTGTAATTATTTTTTGCATTTCTGCAACTGTAAGATTGGCCTTTGGCCTTCGAATGAATTGAAGTAATTCTTGCCTTCTTTCAACTTGCGCATGTTGTGTATGTTTCCTTACCTTCATCATAAGTGTATGTTGTGGCTCCTCTCTCCATATATGCTGCGTTGACTTGTTTTTTGAGTGTGACTTGTGGGAATCCTTCTCCCCTCTTGACACTTAGCAAAATTCCAACCTCCATACATGCGTTTGGGTCACTTATGCAACTGAAGTTGTGCATCTCTGGGGTATTTCAATTGATTCCTTGTGCCATTTCGGTTGGGAGATAAACAATATCTTCTTCATGCATCACCTCCTTTCATTTCAGGCATTCTCTCTTCCCTTTACGACTGCAAATTGTTAGGATAGGCTTAAGAGTTAGTTTTGAAGTGTTGAGTTAGTTCAACACTTGCACTTAGATTGAGAAGGAAGCCGGCCTTCTCCAAAGATTCAACCCCATGCGCAAGGTCCCACGCTTCGGGGTTGTTTCCATGTTTCACAAGGTTGCTGAGTTGATAGCTCAGCAAGGGTGCGAGCTTTTGTGATAACAAGAACCTTGAGCTAACCTATTGGTGTGAAAGCTAGATACAAAGGCTGCATACTCTGAAGGAAGCTTGTCCAACAAGTTATAAACCAATTGAGCATCCTTTTTGTCAATTCCACAATCCTTTAGCTTTGCTCTAAGCTCAATTGCTTTTGTGACATAATCTTGGATTGTATCAAAATCCTTGGGATCCAAAGTTGTGAGTTCACTATCAAGCTTGTAGCCCTTAATCTCATCAACTTGACCATACAATTTCTCATAAATATCCCAAGCTTCTTTAATTGTCGTACACTTATCAATGTGAAAAATGAGGTCATCTGATACATACTTTCTAAAAGTTCCAAGTGCCATAGCATTCTTAGTGAGCCATTCAATTTGAGCATTAGGATCTGCCTTAGGATCAGGTGGTGCTGTAATAGTTCCATTTACATAATGAATGAGTCATTTTTCCATTAGTTTACTCCATGCCTTATCTTCCATGAAGCATAATTATGAGGAGTTAAAAATGGAAATTTAGGAGAACCCATAGCACCAAACTGAAAAAACACAAGATAGAGAGAGGCACAATCACACAAGACACCCCCCCAAATTACTCAATCAAGAAACCCCCCCAAAATGATGATTTGACACTTTATACTTAGTGCATATACAATGGGCCACTTGCAAAACAAGGCAAGGTGGACTTTTGATTTCAATTTTACAACTGCCTCAAATAGGCTATAAGAGACTCCAACAAATACTGCAAGTGATCTAAACTGAAATTCAAGTAAAATGCAAGTACCAAATAGGCCAAAAATGACCAAATACTGAGAGTACAATTTCTACTCAAAATCACTACAAACTAATGGCAGATTATGAAAGTAGACGAAAAATTATGCACTTTAAAAATAAAACCGACACTTGAAAAGGAGGTCGTATGACCTCAAACGAAGTGTTTGAACTTGCAAAATTTGGGATTATACAGGTACAGTCATGAAGATTTGCAAATTCTGAAAAATCCGTCCATCAAAATTAGAAATTTCCTCCACCACTGCGAAGAGCACAAAATTTTAGCCCATTTCAAAAAAAATTGCACCAAAAAAGGAGCCAAAATGAGCAAGTTATGACCATTTGAAGTTGAACTGCAATTTCAAAAAACCAAATGAGGGGGGTAAAAAATTTTCAAAAATTGCTGATGTAGTGCTGACAACAACAACCTGTAAGCTTAAAATTGATGGTTGTCTAACCGTCAATTTTTATTTTGCCTCCTTGCCCATATGGACGTCCGTACAGTATGGACTGCTGATAGGGCAAATAATAAAGTGTCGCGTGGCGCTCTTGCTTTGCAGTGTTTGGTGAATGGTGGTATGCCACGTGTCAAATGATGTGGCTGGTGACAAGGCCTTCCAGACGCGCTGTGGAAAACGTCGTGGGTCGGAAAAGGGCAACACCAGTTGGGAGCAGCGACGGAGAGCCGGTGTAGAAGCAGCGACCGACAGAAGAACAGGCAGTCGCCGACGAGAGGACCAAACGGTGGCCATGTTCAAAGTGGCGGAAGACAGTGTTGGTTGGAAGATCGTCGACGGGTGGACCGGTGGAGAGAATGAAGCTGCCGGAGATGGCAGACGGCCAAAGAATTAATGAAGCCGTCGGAGATGACAGACCACCGGAGGGGAACAAGGCCCGCTGGGAAACAGTGGTCGGTTGTTCGTTGGAACAGAGATCGGAGTGGCGGGGGTAGCGGCAGTTCGAAGGAGCCGATGGTCACCGGAGATCGTGCAGGAGGTGGTACGGTGGCCGACGGTGGTATAGTGGCCCTGCCGAAAAGCTGCGGACAGAGCACGGTGGTCGTGGGGGGGGGTACCTCCCCAAAAATAAAGTTTTATTTTTTTTCATTTTAAAAAAAAAACCCTTTTACAATAAATATTTCAAAATTCCCCCAAAAAAATTTCTGCGATAAATGAAAAATATATTAAAAAAATTCGCAGAAAATAAAATAACTTTTTTAATGAAATCCGTACAATAATAGCAAGATTGGCGATTTTTTTTTTTCCATCACAAAAATAGGTCAAGTTTATACTCGATTTTTATGGAAACGGCCTCCCGGACTCAACCGTGATGTCCAAATCGCTGTATGACGCCCCCCCAAAAATGCAGATTCCCAAATCCTAAAATTGAAGCCTCAAAAAATGACTAATCAAAGAAGCCCTTTAGGCTCTAATACCATGTGAGATTTTGCCAAGATCAAGAGCTCAAAGAAAAGTACAATAGAGAGAAAATATTGATAGGAATAAACTGTATTCTATCAAGATGAAAATACTGATCAACTGGATCATCAATCGTTACATACAATGAATATGAGTCTGCTTATATAGGCAAGGTAATATGGATATGTGAGCACACAAACATGACATGTGGCTCAATAAGAAACAAGGGCAAGTAGGAAATAGGTGTGGTAGGTAGGAGAAACAATATAATATTCCACATGAGGTGGATCACCCACCAAAGGTGGAATGTAACAACAAGATAAGACCACAAAAGGTGGAAAATCACCTACACACACTATCCCAATGTGGCATAAACACCCAGGTGTCTCATACCCAAACTACTATGAAATGCATTATCCTAAGTAAACTTAAGTGGTGTAAGAATATCCAACATGAATAATTAATTACACCAACACTCCTTTCTAAACCATGTAGAGTCCTAATATTGGTAGTATAAATTATAAACAAACTTAGAATCTTCTCTCTCTTCTTGAGGAGAACCAACTGAAGAATGATGTGCCACATTAGCTTGACTTGCATTACCAAAGCTAGAATTTTCCTTCTCAACTATAAGAGAGCCACAACCATTCTCATTTGCCACTAGAGCAAAAATCCTAACTCTCCTATCACACCCTTCGCTACCTCCTGTTGTGATGTTTTCAAACATCATCCCATTACAAATGGGGTCCCCTACTTTTTAGGCCCTCTTGGTCTTTTCGTTTTGGTTCGTTGGGTCTTTTTGCGGCAGTCCCTTCAGTCTCCCTGGTTTGCAAGTGTTGTGGGGTCAATTTGATCAAGTCTACAAATCGTTTGAGCAATTTTGGTTGTGTGGAACTCGTTAGGTCCATTTTAGGGTTTTGCCCTTCAAACTTAGATTTGAGGCCTTTCCTTAAGGGTTTTGGAAAAAATGAACATTGCATCAGAATCAAGACCCTTTAAGGAACCTGACAGTGAAATTTGAGCAAATTTCGAGCAACTTTCTAATTTTAGGGATTTCACTGCCTCTCGGATTGGTCTAATTTTGCCAAATAATCATCCTTCCTATTTTTAGTAAGTGTCATCTTGTCCTATTTTGCTTTGATCTTAACATTTTGCAGTACTTGTTGGCAATTGACACTCATCCGATAAGAGTTAATGGCATTTTGGGTTGTCATTGATGGCAACTCACTATCTCAGGGTCAATGGTTTCATTGTTTGGTTAACCGACATTCATTGTGCTTAACCAGTATTGGTATTCACATTGCTTTACACCGAAACCAACACCGGCATTCACTCCATCCCGACTAAGTCCTGATCTGAGTAATGTGTATATGGAACCTGGTAATGGATAGGACCCAGTTAGGAAATCTTTTGGTCCCGATTATTTCTTTTATGGATTTTGTGGTAACGTGTGATGGCCAACATGGTCATTGGATTTATGTTTGGATTTCATTTTGTTCCGACACCCGACATGTTTATATTTCTCATTGAAGCTGACATGGTAAAGTTAGAAGGATATTTAAGAAGATCTTTTCAGCGATAGATCATATGGGTGATGCAATGCGAATTATTGGTTGCGAATATTTTCAGTGAGTATTTTGGTCAACGATTAGAAGCGTCTGTGTGCAGTTTCACGTGCACAGTATAACCGGTAGCAGAATAGAGAAAAACAGAGCATCAACGAATTGGTATACAGAGAAGGATATCAGAGCATTCACCAGAAATTATCCAGCATGGTTAGATGCAATTTATAAGTTCATTTTTAGTTGTAAACACTTTGTAATATTTTGTAAGTCAGTGAGACTTCTTATTTTGTGTTTGAGCAGTGAGCTCTAGGCAGTTGGCCTTTCTGCATGTGCAACCCTCTCATGTAATATTTGTATACCTTGATCAAGTATATAGATATTGTGGGTATTAGCCCTACTGTGGTTTTTCCCTTTGTAGGGTTTTCCATGTACAAATACTGGTGTTATGGTGTTGCCTTTCTATGTGTTATTTGGTATATACACTTTAATTTTATTTACTGTTAACCGATTGGTAAGTAATAAGTTCAAAACTAACATTACCGGTAGAACACCGATTCACCCCCCCCCCCCCCCTCTCAGTTTTCTTGGATTCCAACAATTGGTATCAAAGCTTGGTTCCTTGGAATAACTTTAACCACTTGAGGAAGATCCGGAATTTGGAATCAATGGAAACCGGTCTGTAGCAGCAACTTCGACTTGCTCTTGACGATCTTGATAATGAGCAGATGGAAAACAATAAACTGAAGAATGAATTGAAGCAAGCCAGAGATACAAACGCTTCTAATCGCTGACCAAAATACTCACTGAAAATGTTCGCAACCAATAATTCGCATTGCATCACCCATATGATCTATCGCTGAAAAGATCTTAAATATCCTTCTAACTTTCAATTGTTAAGGCTAAGAGAAGGGAACTTTGTGATCAATTGCAAAATCAGAATAGTGATGAGGAAGATGCTATCAAGGATCATTGTCAGAAACTTACTCAGGAGAACACTATCTTGAAGAATGAGATGTAAGCCCTAACTATGAGAATGTGCAAGGAGATTGAGGACATAAAGAAAAATGAAGAAAACTTGGCTCATGCGTTGAAGGATAGATCTGAGGAATGCAATAGATTGACTCATGAGAATGATATACTGAAACTTGAATTGGTCCAAACCCGGAACAATGAACAGGAATTTAAGAGATAGATTATAATCATGAGAGATGACTTGGTTACTGCAAATGAGTACAAGGACAAATTTCATACCATCTCTGCTAAACTTGATGAACTGCTGAAGAATCAGAGAGATGCTAATGACAAAAGAGGTCTTGGTTATGAAGAAGGAGAAAGCTCCGGTACTGCACAACAAGATCAATCATCTGGACAGAAGCAGAAACATGACAACCGGAACCAAAGATTAGCGGTAAGACAGCCTAATGCTCACAAATTCAATGGTACATACTTTACTTGCAATAGATATGGTCATATGGCTAGTCAGTGCATAAATAGGAATAATCAGAACAATGCATCATTCACCGGTCTTGGAAATGTAAGATGTCATGCATGCAATAGATTTGGACATATGGCTAACCAATGCAGATCAAAAAGAAATCAAGGAAATCAAGGGGTTAACAAGGCAATTCAGAAAAACAATATTGTCTGTTATGCATGCAACAAGGTTGGGCATATTGCGAAATATTGCAGAAGTAAGAACCCATCGACAACTAATGGAAAAGCAGATGAGAAAGGCAAAGCAAAAGTGGAAGACATCACGAAGCAGCATGAGATGAGATGGGTAAGAAGATCTGATACACCAAAGGCAGAACAACTGCAGAGTCATCTAGTCCTACACCAGTAGCAGATACAACCGGTAACTAAGGCACTCGGCCTTAGGGGCAGGCAAATCATTGAAGATCATGCAAATACCTCGGATTAGGTCTATAGTTAGAAAATTCTGATTGCGGATGGGTACTTGTTGACGTGTCTGAAATCACATTGCTGCAAACTCCATACGGCCAACACAGAATAGAATAGCCGACTGATTATCCTACTCTCTCTTGAGATAAGGAAGTCTCTAATGCTGTTTTCTAAGTTTGATCAAGGGAGACTACCTCAAGGTTTCTTTTGTCAGGTCTTGACTGCGGGATCTCTCAGTGGCTTGATGTGTTTTTGCTGGAAACACAAGGGGACTTACGATTTGCAACAAGCTAGTCTGCTGTGATTCTCGAATTACGCAATAAAGAGCAAAAGGAAAGGGTTAGGAGATCTAAAACTAACAACATGGGTATGCGGGTAGACGGATTCAACATAACCAATTCCTGCTTGGCCAGAATAGCTCACAACCTTGCAGGAACGGTGCAATCTTCAAAGGGACTTGGAAGATTTTTAGACTAGAGACGCACGGCTAAGCACCCAATTCTGGCACAGCTTAGACGGACATCTGCAATTGAACTAAGCACAATTAAAGGCTCAGGTTAACCACACAAAAGGATACACAATCAGTATATCCTCAGTGGTATGAGCCTGAATCTATCAAATACCTGCACACCCAAAATAGAAAGATCTATCTATAATACTGAAAGAAACCATGCAAACAGGATGAAAACAAGACAATAAACACCAAATCAATGTTTATATATTGATCTCATCTACCTATTACAACAATTTCTGCAGCATCTCTATGCAACTGCTAAGATCTAACCTATTCTAACTCTAAAATCTAACTATCTAACCATCTAACCAATTGTCCGACAAAAATCTCCAACTATCTAACAATCTAACCCTCTGCTTTTTATAGATTTTACAATAATGAATCGAAGGCTAGGATGGACTGCATCCAAGGGTCCTGATCTTCCTTCCAGAAGCTGGCAACTTTGACCCATGCCTAATCAATTCTCAGTTATCCAACCAACCACAATTTCAACTACCTGCCACTATTTTGGCATTAATTTGAGTCTATCCAATCTTCTTGGTGGATAGACTCAAATTAATGCCTCTGCTTTTTATAGATTTTACAATAATGAATCGAAGGCTAGGATGGACTGCATCCAAGGGTCCTGATCTTCCTTCCAGAAGCTGGCAACTTTGACCCATGCCTAATCAATTCTCAGTTATCCAACCAACCACAATTTCAACTACCTGCCACTATTTTGGCATTAATTTGAGTCTATCCAATCTTCTTGGTGGTTGGGAATAGTTATCCACAAAAATATCTTGCACGAAACCCATAGGCAGTTTACAATAAAGCAATTTCAGCTTTTTAGGAATTGAATTCCTTGAATTAAATCCAGCTGTGCACTTTCTTGATAATGCATAAACTTGCAGCATTCAGAGTGTTCTTTGGTCTGTGGTCCCGATGGTGGACTTCATCTTTGTTTAGCGGCACGGTTCCCAATGTTTGGTTGCTCTTGTGCTCCTACATGTTTTCTTTTTCCAGTCTTCAGCGCCTGGCCTTGAATTGCGATCCTTCCTCCATTTGCATTTCAGGTCTTTCTCCTAGTTCTTCGATGACATCCTGCGATCAACCAATTTCACTTCATTAAATCAATTTGAAAAATTAAATAATTTAATTTTAACAAACATTAAATTTAATTACGACGTCTGGCCTGAGAAGCTCTTTGTGAGATGTATCTTGAAAATGCTTCTCCTTTCTCTTCGAATGTGAAATCTAATCCTTGGTCGATTTATTTCTGCGTGATTTTACCTTTGGAGTCTTGGACGTTTTAAATGGGTTTATGGCGCGATTCTGGAGGTTTGAAGAATTTCTGGAAATTTTAAAACTCTAACTCTCATGCCTTTTCTGGTAAATTTTGGAGAACTTAAGACGTTTTTTTTGTAATTTCATCATATTCTCCAATTTAGCCCCCAAGGGTCCGAAATTGGCGTTTTAAGTGAAATTTCGGACCATTTGGGATTTTTGCAACTCTTCGAAATATTAAATTTCGGCCCCATGGTCCAAAATTGATGTTTTGGGCGAAATTCGGAGCTCTTGGGGTTTCTTACAAACCTTTTAAGCATTTTCGGACCTTCTGGTGTTTCTGGAATTTAAAAGAAAACTTCGGGCCATAAGGCGCTTTACAACTTGCCCAGAATTTCAGACCATTCAACGTTTTTTGCGAATCTTAAAGTGAAGTTTGGATTTTTTTGGAGGTTTTAACGTTTTGGTGCCCAAAGGTATTTTTCGCGATTTTAACCTTCTGGAGCTTTCAACGTTTTTTAGCATATTTTGCGAACTTAAACAAACTTCGGAGCTCCCAGCGTTTTTTTTTTTATAACTTGTGGAAATTTCAGACCTAAATGCCCTTTGTAAAACTTCGGATCTATAAACGCGTTTGCAAATTTCGGAGGTTTTCATGTTTTGGGCAAACTGGGAATATTTTCGGATCTAAACTACCTTTTGGCAAGTTTTGGAGTGTTCATCGCGTTTGGGATTTCGGAGACTTAGGCTTTTGGCGAGTTGAAAGACTTTCGAACTTTTAAACATGCTTCGCAATAAACTTCGGGCCCTATGACGCTTCTGTTCGCAAGCTTCCACCTTTTTGAATTTCGGAGCTAAAGTATGATCTTGCAGATTTCGGGGCTTTTGAACCTTTTTACAAATTTGCCAAAACTTGAAATTTCGCAAGTAGGGTCCGAAATTGAAGTTTTAAGGTGATTTTCGGGCCACTTGGAAATCTTGCGCACCTTCTTTTTTTTTTAAAAATAACTTCGGACCGCAAGGCACATTTCACGATTTTTAAATGAACTTCAGAGTTTTCGGACGTTAAACGTCTTTTGGCGAATTTACCCAGATTTCGGACCTATAAACGCGTTTGGAAATTTCACGATTTTAATGCCAAATTCGGAGCTAGGGTTCGAAATTTGGGCATTTAAGTGTTTTTCGGACGACAGGGGTCTTTTGCAAATTTAAGGTAAATTTCGGACCTAAAGGCACTTTTGGCAAGTTAAGTGAATTTCGGACCTCCATCCAGTTTTGTCAACTTTTTCACTTTTTGGCCTAGGGTCCGAAATTGGACAACTTAAGTGATTTTCGGACCTCTGGGGCATTTTCGCAACTTTTGAACTTTTTCACATTTTAGCCCCAGGGTCTGAAATTGGGCATTTTGGGCGATTTTAGACGTTTTATTCAATAAGCGCAAGCTTGGGCACTTGGGCAAGTTTGTCAAGATCTCCCCGGAGGATCATTTAATGGAATATAACATTTAAGTATAAGTGATTCTTATACTTTAATTTATATTCCATATATACTTTCAAGATGTTTGAGAGTGGTTTCAGACCTCCAGGAGTTATATTGCAAATTCTAGTTTTTGGAGGTTTCCTCAGTTTTTCAGAGTTAGCCAAATTTCAGGATCAAGACATTCCAGACTTAGCCAAATTTCAAGGCATTTGGAGATCAAGATGACCTTCCAGACTCCATTACTCACCAACTTGATCCTTCATAATCCCTTCCTCTTCCGCAAAGACAGAAAGGTAGAAAACCGGGGGGTCCCTATCCAAGACGGGGATGGGTGTGCGATTCGCACAACAGTACTCAGCAGGTCTCAGACATTTACAGGAACCTACTCGCAAACTATGTGAACCGGTAATGCACCAATCTGGAATTTGGCTGATAGTGCCGGGCGGCCTCTACCACTAACTCATAGTTTTGTACTGCTGGACGAAATCCTGCCGCTTGGGCGATGCCACTTTCCACCATCTGTCTAGGCTTGCCATATGCGTTAGGTGAGAAGACCCGATTCCTGAAGTCTTGAATGTCAATATGGCCAAGGTCGGTATCACCGACATTGTCCCAGACGCTCTGCACTTTTGACTCCCTCAATCCTCCTCTCTGATATTGATACTTCATCCTTTCAACCTTGCGCGGGATATCTGATTTGGATGCTCGAGATGTCTCGGCTGCAGGGGGCGTCTTTGATGATTCTACTGCCGATTTAGGCATTTATCCTGCACAGTCGGATGCGGATTACGAGGTCGTACAAAAGAAGTAAGGCGGGTTAGATAGAGAATACTCCAGCATGCCAGGATTAATTCAAAATTTAGATTGGACATGGAGCGACATTTCTAGCTAAAAGCTTGATTGATTTTAACCACAACATTCATAAAGCTTTTAATCGCGAACTTATACTTAAGCACTTTCTGGATTTCGGATTGATCTTCAACAGAGACAAAGCATGAAAAAAATTCTCCTAAATTTGAAAATGCGATTTCTGGTTAAACCTTAGGAGTGAATTCTAAATTTTGACTGCTTTGAACAACGTTTTACAAGCGAAAGAGATGCAGATTTCGAAAATTTCAGCATTTTAATCAGATTTCGCACATACGTCTGTTTGATTTATAAGCATTTCAGATGATCAAGGAAGACAGAGCGTACTTACCTAACAAAAACGGATGGCGAAGAATTGCCCGACCTTGCTGCGTGAAGGCAAATGGACAATTCTACAAAGTTTTGAACTCCAACGGTTATCTCCCTAATTCAAATTTTCGCGGTTACTGTTTGAAAGGAATTTATTATTTTAAACGGTTTTTACCTTGGGTAACTGGCAATTTGAACTCGAACGATTAATGGTTTGCAGCGTTTTACCTTGAGTGCAAATCGTGAGAAATCGGCTCTTTTCTTTGAAAATCGGACGTGATCTCTCTTCACATGAAATGCAGCAGCATGGAGGGGGTTTATCAATTTTGAATTTCTATATCTGGGCCTGTGCGCAACGATTTTCGGAGATGTAGAGGACATTAAAATTTCAAACATGCTTTACCTTTCAACTTCGGACCCCTTGGCGAATATGGAGGCCCCTCCAAAGCTTTAAACTCTGCTTGTATCTAACCCTAAGGGCGAACTTCGGACCATTCGACGCTTCTTTCTGCGATTTTCAAATGACTTCAGACCATTTACGCCCCTTTGGGATTTCGCGATTTTTAACCTTCTAGCGAATTTTGGAGCACTTGGGGTTTTTGGCGAACTTAAGATTTTTGGAGCACTTAACATGTTTTGCAATTTTCAAAAAACTTAGGACCCTAGGCCCATGCTCGCAATCTTTCGCCTCTTCAAATTTCGAAGCTTCAACGCTTTCAAAAAAAACTTCGGAGATTTCGCAATTTTTGCAATTCATTCAAAATTTCGGACCTTTAGTATGATTTTGCAAATTTCGGGGTTCTTGGATGCTTTAGCAACCTAGAAAAGCTTTCAGACCTTTAAAGATTTCGTAAAAACTTCGGACCTTTAAACGCGCTTTGCAAATTTCGGGTGTTTTGGCAAGCTGGAGATTTTCGGACCTAAACCCACCTTTTGCAAATTTCGGAGTGTTTGAACTTTTTTGCAACTTTATCACCTTTTCGATTTCGGCTCCAGGGTCCAAAATTGAGGTTTTAAGTGAATTGCGAACTTAAAAACTTCAGACCTAAAGCCACTCTCTGCAAGTTTTTAAAAAAACCTTGGACCTCTTAACACCTTTTGCAAATTTGTCATACCTTGAAATTTCGGCCCCAGGGTCTGAATTTGTAGGTCTAAAGTGAATTTCGGACCTCTGGGGTCTTTTTGCAATATTTCACATGCATTTCACATTTTCTAATTTTCGCCCCATGGTCCAAAAATGGGCGTTTAAGTGAAATTCGGACCATTTGGGTCATTTTGCAAGATTTTGCCTTATTCAGTTTTCGCCCCAGGGTCCGAAATTGGGCATTTTAAGTGAATTTTGGACCTAAACCCACCTTTTGCAACATTTAAAAAGCATTTTCGGACCATTTGGGAAACTTTGAATTTCAAAATTTTTGCCCCAGGGTCCAAAATTCAGCCCCCTAGGCGATTTTAGCAACTTTTTAAGGTGAAATTTTAACCTTTTGGCCTCTGGGTCCGAAATTCGGCCCATAAGGCAATTTTGGGAACTTAAGTAAAATTTCGGACTCTAGACCAGTTTTCGCCAGACTCTACAAATTTGGATTTCGGAGGCTTCGGAATTCTAAGGCATTTGGGCAAGTTTCACAGCCTAGGCATTTTGGCTAGGAAATTCGCTCGTTCACCAGCAGGTGAAAATCATCCTTTACTCCAATCCCACAAACATCGCGGAGACAAACCTTATGCAATCTACTTCGTAGCTCTTGTGCGAAAAGCGGCGACTTTGGTCCTCGTGCGACCTTTAGACGCACTGCTCTTGCCTGGCGGGCTTCGCCAATTTCTATCACCTTACGCCTATCCAAGGCGATTTTCCAAATTTTGAACAAACTCTTGGCACCGTGCCCGAGGGCTAGACTAGCCTGATGGATTCATCGGCTCATTTCTTGACATCCTCACTTAACGAACCAGTCGCCGACTCGCTCGAAAGGACGCGAGACACTCTGCGCGAAACTCAACAGGGCGAGGACGAAAGGCTCAAAGAAAAAAGGAAGGGGGACCCTGTCGGCGACAAGGAGCGTGTGCAACACACAACAGGAAGTCCTACCCTTCCCTTCGTTTGGAGTTGCCTTTCTTCCCTTTCTTGTGAGAATTTAAATTTAGGACTTGAATCTCTTCATTAGAGGTATTTACGCCAATTCCTCTAGTGATCAGCCTTAACTCTTCTTGAATGTAGTCGATAAACGATCAAACTTAGGAAGTTTAGATCAAGCAATTATCCCTTGTATGAATCCTTCCCAAGATGTAGGGAGTCTGTTAAGGGCCAACATTGTTAAGTCCTTGCTCTCAATTGTGTGTCCAATGGTGTACAATTGATCTCTTAATTTTGTTATCCTCATGAAGTAAGATGTGATGGTTTCTCCCTTGTTCATTTTGACATGGTGGAGTTGCTGGTTTAAAGCCAGAGCCCTGCTAGTATTATTTATTTCATACATGTTATCTAGAGTTGTGAACATTTGATATGTTGTATCTAGTTTGGATATGATTGGAACTATATGATCCTTCACTACATCCACTAGCATCTTCATAGCTTTAATGTTGTTCTTTGTTCATATAAGTTTCTCATCATCTTCCTCAGGTATAGGTATTGCCTTCTCCACAAATGTATTCAAATCATGTTCTTTTAGTGCAAGCATGATTCTAACTTTCCAAGATACAAAATTTGCAGCTCCTTCAAGTCGGTCCTCAAATCTGGATATGATTGGAACTATATGATCCTTCACTACATCCACTAGCATCTTCATAGCTTTAATGTTGTTCTTTGTTCATATAAGTTTCTCATCATCTTCCTCAGGTATAGGTATTGCCTTCTCCACAAATGTATTCAAATCATGTTCTTTTAGTGCAAGCATGATTCTAACTTTCCAAGATACAAAATTTGCAGCTCCTTCAAGTCGGTCCTCAAATCTAACACCATTCACCATTTTGTTTAATATAAAATTTTAGAGAGTTTAGTGGTGGTTAGATTGCCTCTTTTTATCAATCTGATCGGATCTTTCCTTATGCTAGCTCTGATACCATGTTAATGTTTGATCAGATTTAGAGGTTATGGTATTTTAATTTTTCTATATAAGATATTGATCACAAAGTCTTTATAATTTCTTCTTGAATATTAACATACATATATGTCAATTTGCAGAAATTATAATATCAATACTAATGATATGGAGAAGTAAACAATATAAAGAGATTGTAATGCAGATCAGAATGGTATATATAATGCTGCTGATGTATGCTTAATCCAATGATTCCAAAATATATATTTTTCTGTAACTTGTTCAGCACTCATTGATTACGGTACCTCCCAAGTCATATTGAATCGGTTTTATATATACAACAGTGTGGACACATGTCTCCATAGTGTTGACGTGTCTGAAATCGCATTGCTGCAAACTCCATACGGCCAATGCAGAATAGAATAGCCGACTGATTATCCTACTCTCTCTTGAGATAAGGAAGTCTCTAATGCTGTTTTCTAAGTTTGATCAAAGGAGACAACCTCAAGATTTCTTTTGTCAGGTCTTGACTGCGGGATCTCTCAGTGGCTTGATGTGTTTATGCTGGAAACACAAGGGGACTTATGATTTGCAACAAGCTAGTCTGCTGTGATTCTCGAATTACGCAATAAAGAACAAAAGGAAAGGGTTAGGAGATCTAAAACTAACAACACGGGTATGCGGGTAGACGGATTCAACATAACCAATTCCTGCTTGGCCAGAATGGCTCACAACCTTGCAGGAATGGTGCAATCTTCAAAGGGACTTGGAAGATTTTCAGACTGGAGATGCACGACTAAGCACTCAATTTTGGCGCAGCTCAGACGGACACCTGCAATTGAACTAAGCACAATCGAAGGCTCAGGTTAACCACACAAAAGGATACACAATCAGCATATCCTCAGTGGTATGAGCCCGAATCTATCAAATACCTGCACACCCAAAATAGAAAGATCTATCTAAAATACTAAAACAAACCATGCAAACAGGATCAAAACAAGACAATAAACACCGAATCAATGTTTATATATTGATCTCTTCTGCCTATTACAACAATTTCTACAACATCTCTATGCTACTGCTAAGATCTAACCTATTCTAACTCTAAAATCTAACTATCTAACCATCTCACTATCTAACCATCTAACTATCTAACAATCTCTAACCCTTTACAAAAGAAAGGCCTCTGCCTTTTATAGATATTACAATTTTGAACCGAAGGCTAGGATGGACTGCATCCAAGGGGCCTGATCTGTCTTCCAGAAGCTGACAGCTTTAACCCATGCCTAATCAATTCTCAGTTATCCAACCAACAAATATCTCAACTATCAACCACTTTTGGCTTTAATTCAGGTTTATCTGGTCTTCTTGGTGGTTGGGAATAGTTATCCACAAAAATATCTTGCACGAGACCCATAGGCAATTTACAATAAAGCAATTTCAGCTTTTAAAACTGAATTTTTGGACTTAAATCCAGCTATGTGCTTTTTTGAGAATGCATAAACTTGCAGCATTCAGAGTGTTCTTTGGTCTGTGGTCTCCGTGGTGGACTTCATCTTTGTTCAGCGGCATGGTTCCCAATGTTTGGTTGCTCTTGCGCTCTTGTATCTTTCTTTTTCCAGTCTTTAGTGCCTGGCTTTGAATTGCGATCCTTCCTCGATTTGCGTTTCAGGTCTTTCTCCTGGTTCTTCGATGACGTCCTGCGATCAACCAATTTCACTTAATTAAATTAATTTGAAAAATTAAACAATTTAATTTTAACAAACATTAATTTTAATTACGACGTCTGGCTTGAGAAACTCTTTGTGAGATGTATCTTGAAAATGCTTCTCTTTCTCTTCGATTGTGAAATCTGATCCTTGGTCTTTTACTTCTGCATGATTTTACCTTTGGAGTCTTGGACGTTTTAAATGGGTTTATGGCGCGATTCTGGAGGTTTGGAGAACTTCTGCAAATTTAAAAAAAACTCTAACTCTCATGCTTTTCTGGTAAATTTCGGAGAACTTAGACGTTTTTGAAATTTCATCATATTCTCCAATTTAGCCCCCTAGGGTCCGAAATTGGCATTTTAAGTGATATTTCGGGCCATTTGGGGATTTTGCAACTCTTCCAAATATTTAATTTCAGCCCCATGGTCCGAAATTGATGTTTTGGGCGAAATTCGGAGCTCTTGGGGTTTCTTACAAACCTTCTAAGCATTTTCGGACCTTCTGGCGTTTTGGAATTTAAAAGAAAACTTCGGGCCATTTGGCGCTTTACAACTTGCCCAGAATTTCGGACCATTTAACATTTTTGCGAATCTTAAAGTGAAGTTCCGATTTTTTGGAGGTTTAAACGTTTTGGTGCCCAAAGGTATTTTCGCGATTTTAACCTTCTGGAGCTTTCAGCGTTTTGAAGCATATTTTGCAAATTTAAACAAATTTCGGAGCTCCCAGCGTTTTTGTAACCTGTAGAAATTTCGGACCTAAATGCCCCTTTGTAAAACTTCGGATCTATAAACGCATTTGCAAATTTTGGGGGTTTTAAGGCATTTTTACAAATTTCTGAGTTTTCACGATTTTAACCTTCTATCCGAAGTTTCGGACCTTGAAACACTTTTGCCAATTTAAGAAGACTTCGGACCATTTGGACGTTTTTTTGCGAAATCGATGCGCTTCCAAATTTCGGAGCAGGGGTCCGAATTTGGGGTTGTAAAGCGAACTTCGGAGCTGGACGAGTTTTTCGAAACATTTCGCACTATTTCACATTTTCTAATTTTGTCCTAGGGTCCGAAAATGGACACTTAAAAGTGATTTTCGGGGCTTGAAGCGCTTTTGGCAAATTGAGAATATTTTTGGAGCTGTGGGGGGGGACTTTCGCGATTTCCTTTTACCTTTCATTTTGGAGCTAGGGTCCGAAAACAAGCTTCCAAGTGTTTTTCGGAATTTTAACGCCTTTGGAAACATTTCGCGTTTTTTCATTTTGGTCCAAAGGGTCCGAAAACATAATCAGTTAGTGATTTTCGGAGGTGGGGAGCACTTTTACAATTTTCGGACCAAGTGCGTCCCTTTTTAAATACTTCGCGTTTCTTCCTTTTTGCTCCCCAGGGTCCGAAAAGGAAAACTTAAGTGATTTCGAGGCTCATAACACCTTTTGTGATTTTGTCATATTTAGAAATTTCGGCCCCAGGGTCCGAATTTGGAGGTCTAAAGTGAATTTCGGACCTTGAGGGTCGTTTGGCAACTTTTAACTTTTTCAACTTTTGGCTTTTGGGTCCGAAATTGAGCATATGGAATATAACATTTAAGTATAAGTGAGCACTTATACTTTAAGTTATATTCCATATATACTTTCAGGATGTTTGAGAGTGGTTTCGGCCCTCCAGGAGTTATATTGCAAATTCTAGTTTTTGGAGGTTTCCTCAGTTTTTAGAGTTAGCCAAATTTCAGGATCAGGAAATTCCAGACTTAGCGAGAATTTCAGGGTTAGGAAATTCCAGACTTAGACAAATTTCAGGGCAAGACAGAAAGGCACAAACTGGGGGGTCCCTGTCCAAGACGGGGATGGGTGTGCGATTCGCACAACACATAGGGACATGTCTCTACGCGAACATTGTTTGCGTAGAGACATGCCTCTACGTAGACATGTCCACAAATTGTTATCAGCTGTTTATTATCGATGACTAATATCGATACACATTGTGATATAATTAAGTTTGATATACATTGCAATATAATTAAGTTCGATACACATTATCGAACCGTAGTTACATCAAGGCATTACTAATGATATCGGTATCATAGTATGGATATCGATACTCAATATCGATGTATGAATTATTATCAACAATGCGATAAGTATTGTCGGCATGATTATTATTATTAATTAGTATGAATAACAGCATGATTTACATCATTAGCAAGATTAACAATGGTTATATTTCAATCATGTATATGTATAAATAATATACATGTAAAATATTAGTTATATACATGATAGTTATCTTCCTATTATTAATCATGTATTATGATAATCAATAATCATAGTGAAATACAAAGAAAAGATAGTAATCAAATGCTCAAGGCCGATAGGCCACTTATGTATTTGATTTCATCGATAGGAGTAATCTGACTGAAGCTAAAATCATTAACAGTGAGTGAGATAACTACAAGAGGTGTAATTAGTAATGTGTTGTGTTTTTAGAAGTGAATAAAAATGATTTGTAAGACCATGGCACATCCCACACAAATAAGCATACAAATAGAATTAGATGTATACTCAAATAATAAATTTTAATTCATGCAATAGGCTATTTTGATATATTGCTAGAAAAATGTAACATTAAGACAAAAAGCAGTCAAAAGAGCTTACTTTGTGAAGACTTGTAGTTTGCTTGTTTCTGTATCTAGGGGTACTTCAAGAAGTGGCTGTGAAGCTCAGACAAAACAACAAAGTATTGAATCAGAGTGATATCTACGAAAATATAAAATAATTATTGTTAAATATTTGAATAAATAGAAGTTGCATAAAAGGAAAACTTTATCTTGATTGTTTTAACATAATGAGTGTAACTTCATCTACCCATCATTGAGAATTTAGTGTAGAAATAATTCATGTTGGAAAATGAAAGCCAATCTAAATGCAATTGAAAGTCAGGCCAACAATTCAAATTAATGGAATATGTATACACGTCTTATTATCCAATTCATAGATATAATCTAAATACATAGAATATGTTGTTGATAGTAGCTTTTAGTTTAATATAGTTTCCTTACATTTAGAAAAAGAAATTCTAAACACAATTAGTAGACAAGTTTAAATAAGAACATATGGCATTGAATGGCATGGATACAAATTTCATGGAGAGCATGTTGTCCATTTGTGGACAATTGTCACATATAGCTCCAAACGAACTCTGACAAAATTGTCCTAAACATGCAAAAGTCATATCCTTGGTAAGATTAGGTAGGCTCCATATGATCATCCCAAGTTAACCTCAACAAGTTTTAAGAGGCTCCAGTAAGCTCAACAGCACTCCAATAGGAAGAATGAAAGCATCATGTACCTAAAACAACTAAAATTGTGTAACACATGGAAGTGTCCCTTCCCAAATACACAACACCTCCCAAAGCCCCCAATTCCTCTAGGACAACAAGGCAAAAAGGAATATCCACTACTCATCCCCTATCCATGATAAAACCAAGGACACATCACTGGAATGGCATCCTTAGGGAAATTGTAAATGCATTCCTAGAATAGATATAATGTCCCCTACTAGGAGGCAGCCAATTTCCCAATAATTAACATACATCATTAAATATTATTATGCCTTAAATTAAGCTCTTGAGATTAGAGAACAACTAATTCTTCATAATACAATCAACAACCAATTATATTTAGGGTTTATCCTTGTTACTTCCCTATCCCTAATTGAGGACAGGGAATTATTGTGCTAGGGCGCTTAGAAACCAATCTACAAGCAAGCTCCTCAAGGTTTCAGGAACACAGGTCCATACCCCATCTTGGGACTTCTCTCTCAAGGTTTCACAAACACCTATCCACACCCCATCTTGGGATTTACCCGTCTTGTGAGGAATTACTCTGCCTCTCCCTACACAAACCAACCTATCCTCACAAAGGCATTAGTGAAAGGTCAAGGGCTAGACCATGTAATATATTGGTCTTTCAAGTAGTATGAATGTAGAACAAATTGAGTATAAATCTGATTTTCTTATTATTACCAATGCAAATTATTGAAAATATCTCCTAATATACATTTATAAATATAATGTCTCAAATTATAGATATTTGTTCTTTATTCTTAATGTTTCATAAAATATAATTGCAAATAGTCACTTAGCAATAAGTGAGATATGTCATACCAATCTGTTGTCACATGCAGTAATACTTGATCTTCCTCTTGATAAATATTGAATCAGAGTGATATCTATGAAAATATTTGATTTTCCTCTGATCTGATTTAATCCTTTAATATCCCTCAGTTCAGTTTGAAGGAACAAGTCCTTTCACCATTAATGCCTTATCCAATGTAACGAGTCCCTTGGTTCGTGGCTCTTCATTGACATGGGAGTTTTAGTTATGTTTAGTTATGCCTTAATGCAACCATTAATAGTTTCTATCTCATGTAAATGACTGCTAATCCAGCCTCAACATAACTGATCCGAATTCTACACCAACCGCGTCCAGCCTTAATATGCATTGATATCGATCATAGGTGTTTTGATAATGATCTGTAGGTGAGATCGTGAGGTCTTAGTATTTATGAAAGACTGGGGGCATGACAAAGATATACAATCTGCTCATATCAATAATCACGATCTGCAACGATCGCTCTGGTCAAGGTTAGAAATAAGAAATTGTGAAGTCTTACTATCGTAAACAATTTCTTGTTAAGTTGCTGATAATGGATTTCAGAATTGGGTCATAACAATAGCATCCATGGGGGCTTGATATCCTAGTGAGAGTCTGGTGTCTGCTTGCTTGTCTTTAAATTAAATAAATCACATTTTAAGAGGGGCATGGGGATCCCACAAGCCCCTCCACATCCTTTATGAAGCTGTCACATCTCAATCATTGTTTCCAGGTAGCTAGGCATCTCGTGCAGGGCTGGGTAACTTTCATTTCTTGAAAGATTTTGGGGGATCATAAGCTTCGTGGTTGGGCAAAAAAGCACCTGAGCCAAGTTCTCGCCTCTTGAGCTAGCAGATGACTCTTGAGGTCCATGGCATTCGAAGACCTATTGTCTATATTTTCTCTATCATTTCTTACATGTAAATTTTTGTATTGTACCTTAAATGATATTGTGGTGGACATAAGGCATGTGATGCTTAAAATTTGTAATAGTGTTCCATCACTCTGCTGTGCTAATACCTAGATTAAGCACTATGTCATTGAGATGTAGTGATATTGGATATGAATATTAAGTTACTACTTTTTTTGTTTTTACATTATTGTATTTATGGGCATTCATTTATTGTGAGATAAAGTTAAGAAAAAAAGAGCCCTTACTAACTCTCCGCTTAAATCCATTTCCTGCAAAACTTGCCTTGCCACAATCATCTTTGATGTTTGCACTCGTAGATTAAGAAGAGGAAGGAGATAAGGGTAAGGTCTGCAGCCATTTTTAGGATAGGGAATCATTTTCACTCATTGCCAAGTAAGCAACAATCCCCATGGCTGAAAATAGGTGCTATTTTACAATTTATTTTTTTTATTTTTTTCAAAAATCCTAAGATTGTTTTTGTTGCTTTTTCTTCAATTCCCCATCACAATTATTTTTTGGAAATCAAAATGAGTATAAGGTGGAGGTTAAGCAATTGAATATGAAAGTAAATGAACCAAATGTTGATTGTTCTAAAAACAAAAGTGCTACATCAAACCCTTTTGCATGCCTTTCAATTATTGACATTATAGATGCAAAAGGATTATTCAAACCCACATAACCCTTCTTTAGTATGTCTACCCTTTGGATAATTATTTAAGTCCAAAATTTCATGGGAAAGTAGACATTGGCTGTCATATATGCAAAAATGATTTTTGTGGGAGCTATAGTAGCACTAGCACCATTTGTTAGGTGTCACCAAACATGGGATCAGGGTCTGTGAAAAAAAATTGGAAAAAAGAGCTGAAATGGCTAGGTTGGATAGGAGAGTGAGGCAAAATCTAGAAGTGTGTGTCTACAATCTATGTTGGAGTGAATTTATCATCTAGAATCAATAGGGATGTGAAGGGAGAGGATTCTAATAGAGGGTGGAAAAGGCCACTTGTGACAAGAAAAATATACTGCTTATCTTGTTGAATTTGCAAGCATGTGAGGATGTTGACGATTTGTAGCCAGATTCTTTTATGCCCATGACATTCTATTTCATGTGATGTGTTCTCCATATTTTAAAAAATGTTGAAAAAACAAACACGATGTTTATCGCTACAACTGATAAATTAAATGCAGGAAATAATAATGTACTTGACAATGCATACTAGACACGGCAATAAAATATATCTTTATTCGCACATGCAATTATTACAGAGAACAGACCAGAGATGATCGGCCAAGGATTACAATAGACCCGACTATACCATACTACTTTCCTTGGCAGTACACAACATATTTAAAGGACCAGACGATTGCCAAGAGGTACACAACTGTCAACCAACCGACACCTAACTACCCGAGAGTGACAACCTATTGATGTGTGTTTTATGCACATGCAAGCATCAGAATAAAATACCAAAGTACTTTACTCTCTCTTGAACAAAATCACCTCAGATGCTAAGGATGAGATCAACTAAAATGATTCCAAGGTATCTGTTATCACAAAAGCTTGAACCCTTGCTAAGCTATCAACTCAAAAACCTTGTGAAACATGGAAACAACCCCGAAGTGTGGGACCTTGCGCAAGGGGTTGAATCTCCGGAGAAGGTTGGCTTCCTTCTTCAAATAGGTGCAGGTGTTGAACCAACTCAATACTTTAAAGCTAACTCCTAAGCCTATCCTAACAATTTGCAGAGGTAAAGGGGAGAGAGAATGCTTGAAATGAAAGGAGGTGATGCACCAAGAAGAGATTGTTTCTCTCCCTACCGAAATGGCACAAGGAACCAACTAAAAAACCCAAGAGATGCACAACTTCAAATGCATAAATGACCCAAACGCATGTATGGAGGTTAGAATTTGCTAAGAGTCAAGAGGGGAGAAGGATTCCCACAAGTCACATTGAGAAAACAAGTTAACACAACATATATGGAGAGAAAAGCCACAAGACATACACCTATGATAAAGGCAAGAAAAGCATACACAGCATACATAGGTTAGAAGGAGGCAAGATTGGTGATTTTTCAATTAATCATAAGGCCAAAAGCCAATCTTACAGTTGCAAAAATGCAAAAATAATACAAGTCTTCAAGAGAAGAGAAAGAGCATAAGAAAGCTTAAGCTAGCAGGGAGAGAACCCTTTACAATGAGGCTTAACAAACTTATATAGAAAAATGAGTTACAATGGTAATCATGACCCCTGCATGTCAGTCTGGAAGTGTAGGGAAGTGCATGCACTTGGCTTGTATATGCAAGCAACCTAGCCATACCTCCAAAGGCAATTCTAAGGTGGATTGGTTGACCTTTCAAAGTCAGACATGACATAAGTCACCCAGCAAGGCCCCCGTACCTCCTTCGATGGAAATCCTGCCAAAACATTTAATGCACCCTTGTGGCTCCACAAAAGTCACCTAAACTATCGGAGCATTAAAGGCTTTGAGTGTCGATCACGCCATCAAGAAGTGTCGCCAGTCGGAAAGAAGCCTGGGAACTTCGGAAGTTCGTGCTCCCGAAGTGGAAGAACCTTGGAACCTCGGGGGTCCAAGATTCCGAGATAAGAGAAAGGAAACCAGTAGGGGACCTCAGAAGTTCGGACTCTCGAACTCTGGAAAACCTCAAAAGGCTAACAAAAGAACTTCGGAACCTCAGGGTTCCGAAGTTCCGAGATGGAAAGGGGAAAGAAGAAAGGGAAGTGAGGAAGAGGGCTTCGGAACCTCGAGGTTCCGGAGTCCCGAAGAAAAGAAGGAAGAAGGGCTAAGAAGGAACCTCGGGGCTCCGGAGTTCCGAAGGGAAGAAGGGAAGGGAACTTCAGAACCTCGGGGTTCTGAAGTTTTGGGGAACTGGGCAAAGGGACTTCAGAACCTCAAGGTTTCGGAGTTCCGAAAAAGGAAAGAAAAGACAACGAAAAGAAGGGAACTTCAAAACATCGGGGTTCCGGAGCTCTAGAGCAGGAAGGAAAGCGCCTAAGGCAAAGAACCTCGGAACCTCAGGGTTCCAAAGTTCTAGAAAAGGAAGAAGGAAAGAGACAAGGGCCAAGATCTTCGAAACCTGGGGGTTTCGGAGTTCCAGAGAAGGGAAAAGAGAGAGCAAAGAGAAAAGGACTTCGGAACCTCGAGGTTCCGGAGTTTTGGGGAAGAAGAAAAGGTCAAGGGAGGAACTTCCTCCGAACAAGGCAACACTTCACACCTCATGCTTCTTCACTCCCAAATCAACTGGAGCAGGGTTGTCCATGGAACATGTCTCTGATCGGTTCTCACTAATGGACCAAGGGTGTCATAAAATGACAACATTTTTGGCGATTTCTACAGGATGCTTGCCTGCTAAGCATGAAGTCCAGAAGCCTTAAGCATCCATTGGGCACTGAGTCATTGGAAGACCCAAAACATGTGTGTGCCATCACTTGGAGTAAAACTGAAAAGCTTTGAAGATCCACTTAGCTTAAGTAGAGACCTTGCAACCTTAAGTCCTTCAGTCCTAGCCCCCCTTTATGTTTGTTCTGAATGCACCAATCCCACCTCACTGCATGTTTCTTTTTGTTGCCTCTTCCATCAGATCAGAGGAAATCCGTAATTTGCTTCTGGATATAATTGAATTGATATTGTGGAACAACCAGATTGAAGTGTAATAAATGTTATAAGAGGAGAGAATCTTTTGACATGCCTATACCTTGCCAGCCGAAGAAAGGTACTGTTTATTTCATTTACCAATTTTCCTATCTATCTTTTCCTTAATCCAATACCACATTTCTCTCAAATTTGGGGAGATGGCAAAAGTAGTTCCCAGGTATATTACCTGTTGCTCAGGGCCACCCCACATCAAGGGATATTTATTGAACCATTGAGGGGGGGTCTCATCCCAACCTAGCAAAATTGATTTATGCAAGGATATCTCACTTCCAGAGGCATCACAAAATATGTCCATCTTCTTGATAGCGCATCCAAATTACCTTCCTCCATTCTGAGAAGAATTGCAGTGTCATTAGCGAATTGTATGTTTGACATATCCTATTGATTAGGCAGGGTACTTCCTTTAACCTTAGGTGAGAGGAGGTTGTCCCTCATAAGATAGTACATTGCATCCGTAGTGATGACAAATATAGAAGGGGCCAAGGGACAACCCTACCGAATGGATCTGGTAAGGTCAAAACTTTTAGATCTACTTCCATTAACTTCAACATAGGCTTTGGCATCCTTCATCAAGGTCTTAACCATCTAGCAAAATGGGATAAGGAAGCCCAAGCTTTCCATCATCATAAAACTAAAACTCCATTCAATCCTATCGTAGGCTTTTTCAAAGTCAAAAAGTAGCATGGAAGCACATTGATTCAACTCCTTAGTCCAATGCATTACCTCTCAGAATGGAAGAAGGTTTTCCAAGATATACCTATAGGTTTTCCAAGATATAGTTGTGACCTTTTCACACATCACCCCATTGCAAACGGGGACCCCCTCTTTCCGTGCCCAAGTCTCGAAATTTTGATCATGCCTAATTGTCGATTAGGGTTTTGAAGTTATAGGATCAAGTGTGTAAAAGTTAAGAGTTTAAATGATCGTACTTTTGTCTAAGTGTAGATCATTTGAGCATAAACGTGTTTTTGAATATCCTCGTCGATGATATTTAAGTGCCTAGGCATTTTAGGACCTTTAGGAGTTGTTTTGTCGCTCCAAGGAAATTATTCAAGTTGATTTTGCACTTTATCCCGATAGGTTTCCTTTTGTTTTGCTCGTATTTTGGTAAATTTACCTAAGTCTAGATGATTTTTATTGGAAATTTCAAGTATCCAAATGATTTTGAGCGGTTAAACTGTTAAATTCCTGATGAAAATCCATGTTCTAAGGGTCAAAATGTCAAAATTCCTAATGGGAGCTACTTTTGCCCCACATTTCCGATGACCCATACTTTTCCCCCATTCAAAATCCTAATGAGAGGTGAATTTCCACTAGATTGTTGATGGACCTCTTTTTCCCCCACTCAGAATCCAAGCATGGGGTGAATTTCCACAAGGAGGGTAAAATTTGACAAAGTGTTGGGAAATCCTCCCGATGACCCACATTTTTCCACCAGGACTGCGGATGACTTGAATACAGACAAAATTGATGATTGTTGATGCCAATCAATTTTCCACCAAAGCTTTTCATAACAAGATTTTAAGGATTTTAATGTGGATGGTGATTCCAGATATTAGGCAAATTTCCACCAGTGATGACTTTGATGATTTTTTATCTAGAAAATTATCCTGACAAGGGTCGATTTTCCCCCAAAGTGATTTTTGAGCTAAATGATGAAGTTCAAATTGGAATTTTCACTCCAGACTGAAATCAATTTTCCCCTGGAGACCTTTTCTGCAAAGTTTGATGAATTTTCATTAGGATTTTTATCCCAATATGGGGCGATTTTCCTCCCAATGGATATTTAATGATTTTTAATAAGTTTTTATTGGGATTTTTATCCCAATAGGGGGCGATTTTTCTCCTAGGGTCAAAGTTGGTTAAATTTTTGAAATATTTTTAAATAAATGACCCCAAATTTAATTATTTTTGTGATCATTGATGATTATTTAAAAATAAAAAATAATTAATAAATGATTTTTACCTTCTAGAAGAAAATCAATTTTCCCCAGGCAAGTATAAAGAGCAAAGTTTTATCCCACATTGCTTGTGTGGTGAAAACTTGAGGTGAAAACTAGTTTAAAAGAGGGAGGCCAACAGTATTTTATTAGTATATTTCCCAAGTGTAATTGCTAAGTTGCTGATTTGGGCGAATTTTTTCTAGCGAGGTGATTTTTGCTAAGTGTCTTCTTGACACCATTGGAGCTGATTATTTTCTACATTTCCAGCCCTAGGCGATTTTTTTGGACACCATTTGACTGGGTTTGGAGAGCATTTAGGCTGCCTTAGGCCAATTCTTGGGGTGGCCCCATTCACCCTAGCTGGGCGATTTCACTTGGGAGGTCGAATTCCTCCAATTTTGAGCAAGATACTTCATTTTCAGGGGGCTGCCATTATTGTTCTTTGCTGAGTGTTAACTGAACCTGAACATTTTCATCATTGCTAAAGAATCTTGACCTCCATTGATCAGCTGGGAACATCATTTTCAGACCTATACTTCATTCCCAGCTCATCTCCACCTTAGGCGATTTTGCTTAGGGGCTGTTTGGAGGAGTTTTTGGAGCATTTTCAGACCTTATAGTTGCTGTTGCAGATCTGAGACACCATTGCTAGGGGCTGTCGTCAGAAAATTCTTCATTTCCAGCCCTCTCCCAACTTTATCGATTTTGCTTGGAGGGCATTTATGTCATTTTGTGGCCATTTCCAGGGTTTCTTATAAATTTGCAAGGTGTTGGTAAGTCTGAAACACGCACTTTTCAGACTTGTGTGCAGAAAACTTTCTTTTACTAGCCATACATACATACTCGGAATTGATTGCTTTCACCATTGGAAAATTATTTTCATCAAATTTTTGCATTTCACGGGATTGCAACATGATTTAAGTGACTAATTTTTAGAGTTGTAGGTTGTCTTCAAACTTGCTGGCAGCCATTGTTGACCTGGGAAAGGTGTTTCCAAACAATTTTTGAGTGAAAATCCTACTTTTCACACTTTTCCTAAATCATTTCCCAATCCGGTATACTCCTTTGCACTCTAATTTCGATAAAATTTCTAAGTATAAGGAGGTGTCTTCAGACTTTGTTAAGTCTTAAAATTGATGATTTTAATAAAATTCATGAGGGTTTTATACCCTAATCTTGTCACATTTTTGTTCTATTTTCAGAATTCGTTTAAAATATGGATAAAATTCTTGATTTCCATCTTTAAAAGAGCCTAACATTTAAGAAATCAGAACTTGTCTAATTCTGAAAATAGTTGTCAGGAAGATTTTCTGAGGTTGCTAACTTCTAACTTCATACAGGGGTAATGTCGAAATCCGGAATTAGCATTCAGAAAGAACAACAGAAGTTAGTTGAGAGAAGATTCTATCTAGAATCCAAGATGTCATCCAGATGAAAGGAGATTATAGACACAAACATGCATTTCCTGAACATGGACTAGATGTGGCAGAGGATGTTCAGAATTGGAAACCAGATTCCTTCCCCTACTTATGCAAACATTATGAAGAATGGTATTTACCAGGCCGTTGGATTTCCACAGTCCATTCAGTGCAGCGAACTAGTCCTGGAATGTGCAAGATGTTTTGATCCCTGCTCCTGAATGATCAAGACTCCTAAGGGTGTCACCATTGCTTTTCTTGCTAAGGATGTGATTGCTGAGGTGTTCGGAATTCCACGTGGTACAGAAATGAAAGATAGGACAAAAGATGAATATGACGAAAAATATAAGAAAAGGATGGATGCGTGCAAAACTATAGTGAACAAGGAATGGATGATTGAACCTAGGGCTCATCATTCCAAGACTCCCAAGACACTCATGTGCACAGATTTGAAAGAGGAATATAGCAATTTGGTATTCTTGCTTAACCGAGTGATGGGAATGCCACAAGGTGCATTATATCATAGATGGATTTTCTATTTTATCTAGGATTGTCTGAAGGGAGCATTGATCAATTGGTCAAAAATCATAAGTGACAATTTGGATTTTCAGCCGAGGAATGTGGAGAGATCTAAATCATTTGCCATGACTTCCTACCTCATGTATATACTTGAGCAATTTGTCACTTATAAACGATTGATATGCAGAGGCTCAGTCGGGAATGGGCAAGGACAATACAGGAGTTATGAATGCTATCCACAACTGAACATGTATCAAACTGAAGATTATAAGAGAGTGAATGATGCATTCACCATGTACATCACACGGATGTTGCAAGGTGAAATTCAGAAGAGGTTGTCCAAGGAGGCAACAGAGTTGATTGAGCAGTATGGATCATGGTACATACAGTTTCCCACTTTCACATACCTAAGGATTCATGGATTTCAATTTGAACCTTACAGGCTTCCTAGGTATCCTACAAACAAAATGATATTACTTGAGGTGGTGAGACAGTTTCTGGAGTTTGATTCTATCTAGAAGGACAAACATAGAATGGAGATGACATTTCCTATTTCCGTAGGAAAGACATTGGAGGTTTGCCATTTCGCCACTGCAGCTAACACGGTGATTGACGAGCTTGCATTTTATCGCCTTGCAACATACAAGAGAAAAGAAAGATTTGATCCGCATAAGAAAGTTGAAAGGATCAGGGGAGATAAGTTTGTACACAAAGTGGACATAGAAGATTATTGGGCCAACCTAATCGACGAGCAAGCAGTAACAAGGATCAGATATTAGATGACAAGGATCATACGCTTCCACAATATGAGAATGAAATGAAGAAGGCTATTCTATTGCCTAATTGGTCAAAACAAGAAGTAACAAATTTGAGTGTATTGATGAGAGAAGTTTGAGTTTCTGCCGAGGATGGGTGGAGAGTCAGATGAACAAGTTAGTTTTTTTTGTATTAAGTATCATAGAATCACAAAGCTCATTTTTTGCTCATTCCAGCATCCACGTTACAAACTTATTACAAATATCAGCTCCTTTCGAGCAAACTTATTACAAATACTAGCTCCTTTCGAGCACCAAACTAGAAACAACAATTGGAAGACCAAGGGTCACAACTTAGAAATCCACTTTAAACAAACCAATGGAAGACCAAGAGTCACAACTTACAATTCTACACAAAGGTGTCCCTCATGGGAGTTAAACTTGGGTCTCCACATTGAGAACTCAATGCTTTAACCAACTAAGCTCAATCCCTTGGACAATGAACAAGTTAGTTGACATGGGTGTTATCTTCACAAATGAAAAGATGAAACATGAGGAATCCTCTTCTGAAGATGATCAAAGAACTATCAGCAACATAAGGATTTATGCGGATGAGGAAAGTCAAGCTCCCAAGCGAAGGAAGAGAACACCAGGAGAAGTCAAGGCTAGAGGGAAGAAGATTGAGGAGGTTAAGAAGAAGAAGCAAAAGTTTATCATTCCTTCACCTCCCCTCAGTGTCTCATTAATCAAGGAAAATGAAGTGCCAGAACAAAACAAAGAGCTTGAGCAATGTTCCAACAGAGTGATATTACCAGAGAATGTTCAAGACTTGTATGCCACAACTACATCTGCTCCACCTAATGAAAATGATGATCAGCCGGGATCTCCTACTATCCTTTTGGAGGTTAAGTTGGAGAAGAATGTATATGATTTGACTAAGGATAATCCTCATGATGATGATGTTATCTCGGCATTGAGGGAACTTGATCGAGAGAACATCTTGATGATGGTATGGAGAAGGCCGCTATTCCTGATTGGCTGATGAGGAGTATGGAGAAAAGTAAAAAAATGGTAGATGTGCAGCCAATTGACGACATTGATGACTACTTGGTAGGCGCACCAAGGAAAAAGAACCAAAGAAGGTTGAGATTTTGTCACGTATAACTAGAGATGAGAAAGGAATGTGGACTGCACAAGTGGTTGTTCTTATTGGAGATGTGACAAAGGATGCTGCTACTCCCATGGATTTTCAGATTACTTCAGTTGCCCTTGGTCGTACTACAAAAGAGCAGGAATTCCAGGAAGTTGGTGATACTCTCAAAGCGATTGATGCAAGATTGAATAGGGAGATAGCGAAGAAAGAGGAATATAAGGTGTAGACACCTAAAATTGTCATGTTTAATTAAATAAAAATCTTTATATCTTTATTTATTTAATTACTTTATCCTAATTCTTCTATTAATTAAATAAATCTTTACTTATTTAATTAATTCATTAATTTTCTTCTAACCTTATTTTTCATTTAAATAAATATTTATTTAAATAATCTTTTTCTCAAATTAAATAAATACTTATTTATTTAATTGATCTCACTTCCTCTATTAATTAAATAAATCTTTATTTATTTAATTAATTCATTAACCTTTTCTATCCATGACACATGTCATTCATCTCTTAATTCCTACACTACCTACCCTCTCATTATTTTATTATTTCTTTTACCTACCCTCTAATCCTAGCCGACCATTTATCTTTTAAACCTCTTAATCTTATCCCTCCATTTCTTATAGTGTCTTCTGTATAAGGAGATGCTTCCTTCATTATCAACCCCCACCTACGCTTTCGAATTTTTACCTACGATCAAGCCTACTTGCAACCATATTTCCGTTCTTTGTTGAGCTCTTGTGCACACATAAAATCTGAGAGCAAATATATCAAGCAAGATCAATAGAGATACGAAAAATGGAGATTCAAACCCTATTCGACATGTGATAGTACAATCTCTGTGATTTCATTTGATTTACATTGTCTTAGGTAATCTTCATATGTTATGGTGGATCTTTGTTGTTGTTAGGCTAGGGTTTTGTGGTTGAATTCATTTAGTCTTTCAATATTGTTGTTTCCATTTTTACCATAAACATAAAGAAGAAAATATCAGACTTAGAGAGTACATTGCAAAGATAAGGCGTAAGAATCCCACACTTATTTCCCCTATTGTAGTGGATCGTGGACTACATGCAGATTATGAGGCAACGAGGGATACACACTCGGAAATGGAGAAATGGATTGAAGATACGAAAAGACAAGCGGATAATTTCCTTACTCACTTTGTCCAAGCTTTTGACAGGACAACAGTGCTCATATTCAGGATACAGTATCTAGAGGGAGTTTGGGAGGAATTCTGACCTATTCAGGACAAAATTATTCACGCCTCAAAGCCTTGAAGAGAATTCCTACGTCCAAATTGATCAGGGAGAATATTGTGCATGGTGAAGACAAATACGATTTCCATGGTTGGTACTATTCATTGGCCATGAAGAAATCTACTTATGAGCAAGCACAAAAGAATTGTGCAGAGATGGAAGGATCAATTCATGAGATCCAATCAAAGATCCTTGCCTCAATTGAGGAATTATTGGGAGTGAATGTCAGTGAAGCCAATGGTTTACACTTGGAAGAATTGAGAGACAAGATGAAGTTCATGTACTTCAATCAGTTGGACTCTTTAAATTAGAGTCATATGGATGACTTAGTTTCTTTGTTGATTCATGTCCACAATTCGCAGAAGCTCATGCCAGATTGAGAGAACACCTTGGATGCTTTCTCGGATGCGTTGGACTTTATTGATCTGCAGTAGGATACCTTACCCAGCATTTCCATGGAGGAATTAGATTTTGTATTAGCTAGATTCTTGGAATATGCTATGAGAGATGCAAGACGAAATCTTCTAGAAGATTCCCTATTTGATGACTAGGTGTCTTTCTATTGGGCCATATGTTGGTGGCTCCATTTTTTATGTAAATCCTAATTAGGGAAACTCTAGGGCTTTGTTGGCATGATCTTGGCCCTTGATTTTAATTGAATCTTGACCATCCATTTTGTATGAGACTCTATATAAGCCCCATTGCCTATCATTTGTAAGAGAGATTTTTGAGAATTGTTGGTAGATGCTGCAAATTTGAATATAAATCATTGTTCGAATTGATGGTGATTATTGTTTAAGTGTTGTCTTGCATTCAAGGTTCTCAATTCCTCCAAGTTAGATTAGAATTTGCTTTCAAGTGTTGTTAGATCAAATGAAAGGATTTGTTGAATGTATTTGTGTGGAATCCATTTATCCATACCACTAGCCTCTTGCTGATTGTAAGTGCGCCTTGCGTGGTCAACTGGAAATTTATGCAAGCCTAACTTCGATTATTATACGTCCATTGTTATGCATCAACTTGGATGCTATCAATGTTTGATGGTAGTAATTTGAATATCTTTGAAATACACCTTAGATGATTGCACTAATCTTTTGTCAAAATCTATTCGACTTGATGGTGAGACCTTGCCTAGTTTGATTCCATTGAATTTGTTCGCCACTTCTTGCATTCTAGGTTTAGAATAGACTTCCTAACCTTTTTTCCTTTTGCCTTTTTTTAGAAAGTCTTGTTAGAATTGAGTTAAGAGCTTCATTGTTAAATCCTAAGTTATCAACACACCTATTCCATATTCATGAAAAGCAAAGTTGATTTGAACAATTGTGTGAGTCCCCAAGTGAAAACAGCAATTCACATCGACCATTGAGTTACCCACTTGTCAAGACCTGACTATAGAAACCTTAGAATCATTTTAGTTGATCTTACCCTTAGCATCTAAGGTGATTTTGTTCAAGAGAGGGTAAAGTACTTTGGTATTTTATTCTGATGCTTGCATGTGCATAAAACACACATCAACAATACCTACCCTTCATAAATCTTGTTTGAGTAGGGTTCACTATCTTAGGAAGGACATCCTCCATTCTCCTAGCTAGAATCTTGGCTAATATTTTGTATGACACATTGAATAATGTAATTGGTCTCCAATTCTTGATGAGCGACCTATCCCCTTCTTTAGGAGTAAGTTTGATCAGCCCACTGTTGATCTCAGCCCCTAGAGAACCAATATTCACTGCCTCTCTATAGACCCCTATTAGCTCCTCTCCAATCCAATCCAAATTTCTCTTGTAAAATTCAATAGGCAACCCAGCAAGCCCTGGAGCCTTATCATTCTTTAATGCAAGGATATCAGATTTTATCTCTTCCACTGTAATCTCTTTTCTCAACTTGGTAGAATCCTCCTCTGTAATTTTGTTTGGAATGATGCTCGGAATTTTGTCCCTGACTATTTGTTAGGGGTAAATAAAGTATGTTAGTAAGAATAAGATTTATAAGTATGTATGTTGTGTTTATGTTATGTTTGTCGCCGAGAGGTTCCTCTCGGGTAGTTGGGAGTTGGTGATGGTTGGCAACTTGACCAACCGTCGGGTCTATATATTATTTGGTTGGAACCTCAGTAGGGGGAGGATGTATGGACAATTCTGGACACTGGAATAAAGATATAACTTTTCTAGTCTAAAGATTATCATTGTCGTTTATGTTATGATGTACAATCGTTCTGATTCATGAATACTTGGTACGTGCGGGAAATACTGTGTTATCTGATTATTCACAAACTATACATTTAAGACTAAACATTTTGGCGTCATTGCCTGAACGAACCTGAAGATAACTATGGCAGCAAGCGGAAGCAATTAATGGGTCGACCGTTTAACCAGCAATTAATTGTCATGGACAGCGACACGCACGACAAGAGTACCGCGGAAGAGGAATGAGAGGATCAGTTCACAGCAGACTTGGTGGAGTTGTGGGACGTGTCGATCACGCAGTACGTGCAGCAAGAGGCTCAGGAGATAGCCGTCTTGGAAGGCCAATACATGGTGAACTCACCGTCAGCACCCCCATCTTTGACCTACTCGGGAGTATTCCAAGGTTACTCGCTAGAAACTTGATTGCACTCCAAGACCAAAGGGAGAAAACGGCAAAGGAACTTCGGCGGCAACAAGTTCTCCGACGGTACGAGGAATGGAGTCATAGGGAGGAAGAGGAGAGGGAGGCGAGTCGGCACTGTACCTCTGGCACTTGATGCCCCTACGGCCGAACAAAGACAAACATTCTACTACTACCGAAGGAGTAAAAGAGGGAACTGTACGGAGATCTCTCCGCATAAAAGAACAGGCGGACAGGAGATGGCAACTAAGGGAGGTTGCCGACTCGAGGAGTCCAGAGGAACACATCAGAGGTCGAAGTGTGAGTCGGAGTCGTAGTCGAGAGAGGCAAAAACCGTGTACGTGGAAGGAGTTGGTCGAGGTCGCCAGGAACCTGCCACTTCCAGACGTAGCGGAGAAAGATCTCGCCGACCAGGCCCCACACTCGACGTCAAGTGAAGAAGACTCTAGAGCCGAATCACAAAGCACCCAATCGGAATTTTCCGAACAAGGACAGGAGGCGGTACGAGACCTGCACGAGGAAATCGCCACTATTTTTGAAGCAACGTTGTCTGGCATTAAAAATTTGTCCTTTTTAGAGGGCATCAAAATAGGAAGGTCAGATTCGGAAATGTTGGGAAGGAGGAACTATAGAAGCGAAGGTGACCAAAGCCTGAGTGACAAGAGCCTGACCAGACCAGGAGCGTACGGTACCTCCCGGACACATAGTACCTTCCCGGCCTATAGCCATTTCTAGGCACTACATAAAATCGTATAGAAAAGAACGATGGCACACACTTCGGAGAAGCAGAAACTCCCGAAATTCATGGGCGACGGGTCAGAGGACCCGGTACGACATTGCAAGGCATGTGTCACCATCTGGGAAGCAAATGGCTAGGACGATCGGGACTACTAGGTGAAGGCATTCCCGGCCACTCTGCAAGGAATTTCAGAGCATTCCTGGATGACTGGTCGATTTTTAGCAATCAGGACACCCATTTGAGGGCTTTGGGGGAATGCATGGAAAGATGTCGAAAGGCTAGGTTAGCCCTGAATCCAAAGAAGTGCAGGTTTATGGTACCACAAGGGAAACTCCTAGGCCACATCGTCTGTAAGGAAGGATTGAAGACAGACCCAGACAAGATAGGAGTAATTGTCAACATGGAGAGCCCAACGAACGTAACAGGGGTGAAATCATTCCTCGGCCATGTCGGCTACTACCAGAGATTCATCAAAGGCTTTGCGCAGGTGTCCTGGCCCTTAGATAAGTTGACAAGGAAGGGAGAGTCATTCGTGTGGGGTACGGAGCAAGAAGAACCCTTCAAAGAATTGAAAGACCGGTTGGTGAGTACACCGATATTGGTATACCCGGACTGGAACAAAGAATTTCACGTACACGTCGACACCTCCAACTTTGCAATTGGTGCTACCCTCGCCTAGGTAGGGGCGCAAGGACTAGACCATTTCGTCTTCTTTGCAAGCCGACTCCTATCAAAGGCCGAACGGAACTATAGCACAACGGAGCGAGAGGCACTAGGGATGGTGAACGCAGTACAGAAGTTTCGGTACTACTTGTTCGCTACACCGTTCACATTTTATGTGGACCATCAGGCACTAATGTATCTAGTGAATAAACCAATCATCCAAGGGAGGGTAAGTCAGTGGCTACTACGCTTACAGGAATTCACCTTCACCATTGTCGTACGGCCAAGGAAATCCCATGTAATAGTCGACCAACTATCAAGGATCAGATCAGGGGAACCGGCCGAGGGAGTAAACGAAGACTTTCTAGATGCACACTTGTTCCAAATTGTAATACTACCAGCCTGGTATGAAAAGATAGGCCAGTACCTATCTACCTCCACATTTCCAAGCAAGATGCCTTCAGGGGAACGAAGGAAGTTGGCACTAAAGAGCAAAACCTTCCAACTAATTAATGGACTTTTATATAAGATGGGTCCCGACCAAATCTTGAGGAGGTGTGTCATGGAGGAGGAAATTCGCGGCGTATTAAAGGAGGCACACGATAGATTAGCAGGTGGACATATGGGACCAGATGCAACTGCCAGGAAAGTGCTTATGGCAGGTCTATGGTGGCCAACTCTACACACCGACACTCGAGAGTGGGTGATCAGATGCGACACTTGCCAACGAGCGGGAAAACCTCTCAAGAGGGACTTCATGCCTCTCTTTCCTTCACAACCGTAGGAGTTATTTGAATGGTGGGGTTTGGACTTTGTGGGACCTTTGAAGCCAAGTAACATACACTGGTGCAAATATATTGTAGTTGCCACGAAATACCTCACCAAGTGGGGAGAAGCTAGGGCCTTGCCGAATAACACGGCTCTAAGTACGACACGGTTCTTGTACGAACAGATTGTCACAAGGTGCGGGATACCACTCCAAATCACCAATGACAGAGGAGTGCACTTTGTCAATCAAGTAATTCATAACATGACCGTAGAATTTAAAATATTCCATAGCCTATCTAGTCCGTACTATCCTCGCACTAATGGACAGGCTGAAGCAACCAACAAGGTGTTGGTATCAATAATCTACAAATCGTGTGGGGTGGAACAAGAAGACTAGGAGGAAAGACTATCAGCTGTGCTATGGGCCTATTGTACAACATACAAAGTCACTACTGGGCATACCCTGTTTCAGCTCATGTATGGGCAGGAGGCAGTGGTACCAGCTAAGTACACCGTGCCGAGCCCTCGGGTGGCGGTGGAAAATAGACTTGGGGACCAAGAAAGCTTGAATGCAAGGCTTGATGGTTTGATAAAGCTGGATGAATGAAGACTGATGGCACAATGGGCAACAGAAGTGGCACAACGCCGACGGAAGCATTGGCACGACCAGCATCTACGGAAGGCCAACATCCGGGCGGAGCAGTTAGTTTTGAAGTATAACAGTCGGAACGAACTTCGACCAGGGAAGTTCAAGGCCCGTTGGCGCGGACCCAATAAAATCAAAGAGGTCAGTAGGAACGGAGCAGTAAAGCTTGTGACTCTGGATAACAATCCGATCAGAGACCCGGTGAACGGTTCCAAGTTGAAGATCTACAGGGAAAGAAATAAACCTGTGATTGGGATTAACATGCTAGGATACGCCACGAGCGGGCATTGGACCATTGGTCAAAGCAAGGCGGTCGAAGAGGACCCGATGGTAAAAGGAGAACCCTATCGGAGGGATGACGACTGGGCGAAGCCTTTGGCGGCCATGGAAGAACGACTTGTACCAAAAAGGGTGGAAGGAGTGGCGGTTCCCAGGATCCACAAACATCTCACAAATGCCTATTTCGGGGACCCGGCTGTGTGGGTGCGAGTTTCAGGATATTGGAAAAAGCGGGCCCCATACGAAGGAGCTTGGGAGGGATTCGTAGCATGACATTGATGAAGAAGCAAAAACCCGAAGGAGAGCTGAGAACATAAATAAGGAGGAGCCGGTGGACCTGGAGGAAGAGCTCGACCTGGAAGAATATGGGGCAACCCTAGGCCCATGTTTAAAAATGGTGCTGAAAACAGAGGACCTATTCGTCATCGCTTCCGAAGCAAGCGAGGTAGAAGCCGGACCTAACTCATTGTACCGGGTGATCCCTAACCTGGTTGGGCCGCCAGAGATTGACAGAGAGAGTAAAATGGTACCACCAGTACGGGGATCAGTATGTTGACGGCCACTACAGGGGTGTTGGACCAGCCCCATTGGTGGACAAGATATGGGATCTAGAGTACATGGGGACATGTTGTGCCCAAGAATGCTACAGAAGACTACCACACGTATGTACGAGGCTACACGACTCAAAAATAAGAATGAAGACACCCAACAATGCCTCAAGGGTAAAAAGGAACAATAACGGGGATGAAGACTCCGAACAGGAACCAAACAAGAAATGGAAGGAAGATAGGGCGAGGAACAAAGAAACACGAAAGAAATTGAAAAAGAAGCAAGGTAGGGGGCTAGCGAGAAGGAAACAAAGGAGATAGGGAAACTCTTCAGCTGCAAGAACGAACACAATAAACTGGCCAGTGGCTTACAGAAGGCCAACTAGAGGGCACAATCATGCCAAGGGGTACCTAGGTAAGTTAAAGACAAGGAAGCTAATATTGAAAAAGCCGTGTCAAATAAAAGAAGTAAGACGAGTGCAAAAACAAAGGGTCTTAAGGGGCAAGGAGGAGAAATACAAGAAAAAAGCAAATAAGTCCAAGTCGGCAGGAATTAAAAAATTGAAATATCAGGCAAGTATAAGCAAAAACAGTAGGGAAAAATTAAGACTGCTGAAAAGACAATTATTTTATGTTAAGTTAATAAAACATTGTTACCTAACCCTAACCCTGGCAAAGGAAAGTGCTTATGAAAACCCCCACGAGACCCCATTAGGCACAACGCAGGGAAGACAAAAAGGTGAACCTGGCAGCCAAGCGGAACTGAGCTAAGGGAAGCAAGTAACATACCGTACGGAACGCAATACACCATACGGAACGATTGTATGGATGCAAAGGTAAACCAGGAGTTGATAAATCCATACGGTGTACGGATTGCACAGATAGGAAAAAACGAGGGCCAGGAAGTCTCACCGTACAACTTACGGATTGCAGAGAGGCGCCAACAAGGGGCACCGTATGACTTGCCAGGAAGCCTCACCGTACGGCGTACAGATTGTAGAAAGCGAGAGGCGTACGAATCGCGTACGGATTACAGAGAGAGGCGTACAGAGCAAGAAGGTTGGACAACTTTTTGCTGTACGTGTACAGCGTACGGATTGCAGAGTGTCGGCGGAAGTCACCATATGGCGTACGGCATTACCGTACAAACACATTCGGCAAACGGACGAAAGGAGGTATCGTCGTATGGGCACGTGCAAGAGAATTCGCCTAAGGAAGAATCCGTACGGTGTATGGTATCAGGAGTACAGGCAGAGAAGTGTACGACGTACAGCGGCAGCACCCTATCCGTACGGTGGGTACTTGACAAACCAATTAAGGAGGTAGCACGCAGGTATAAGAGGCAAGGGGGTTGTCTGGCAGAACACGAGAAAGAAGCTGTACGGCAAGGAAACGGTGAGCGATACAATGGGCCATACAAACTGGTGAGACTATCTTTCCGACAGTTATAATAACGACTCAAGAAGGGGTATGGGAAGAAGAACGGAAAAAGGCAGTTGCAATGCAACCATGACTGCCATAGAGCCCGCCAGCAGCAAGAAAACCAAGAGCAAACCAAAGACACTGAAAGACTCAGAGGGGCTCACGGCAGCGAATGTAGCATTTGAGAGTGTGACCGGCAGTGAATGTCGTACCTGGTGGGAAGAAAACCCTCCAGACCATGTGACGAAGGAATCTCTCAAGACGGCATAGGTCGATCACGCCGTCCAAATGCCCACCTTGAACATTAAAGAGTTCAAGCCAGTCCTGCGAACCATGGTATCAAGCTACAATCCACAGGAACGAGCTTCAGTCATTCAGTTCCAAGGGTGCACAGTGCAAGTTTCGTTCAAACCTGAGGATTTCAGGCGGGTATTTGGCATACCGAAGAAAGGAGCATCTACGACCATACCAACCAAAAAAATCACCTGGGAAAAGAAGTGGTTGATGGATTTGGTGTGCAGAGACGACCTCATGGAAGAGCAATGGAAAAGTGCCTAGGCAGACAGCAGAGGAATGAAGCGTACGTTTATCGCACCTGGTGAATGGAGGATGTTAATGGACCTAGTCAAAAGCCGCCTTACGGGAGCCAGCCATGCATCTAACATAGCTATATGGATGATAGGATTAATGAATGGGATCAGATGCAGGAAAGTGTACAATTGGGGGCAACTCCTGGCAGAACGAATCCACAACTTCCTGAGACTCGAACACAAAATGTTCTACATGTGCCATCATGCTATCAACTTGTTTCTGGAAATTGTACGCCTGCAAGTACCACCAGAAGTATGGGGGACATTTGAACCACGAGGAAGGGTGGAACCAAATAAACCCACCATGTACTACTATATCCACCTGGACACCCTAGGCCACACAACACAACCGACAAGGAAAAAGAGGAAAGTGGACACATCCGTGGAGGTTGAAGAGGTTAGCAGCGCAAAAGATTCAGAGGAGGTGGAAGAGATAGAAGAGAAGGAAAGCAGTGTTGTCCTCATTTTCGTTCTCAAAAATGAAGGACCACTACATGAAATTTTTGTGAAAAAATGAAAAAAAATTACTCTGTGGCACGCTTCCCGAGGCATAATTTCGACTAATCCTTGGGCTGGCTTAATCCTCAGTCCATCCTCGAACTATGTTTCGAATTTCATCGAATTATGGGTTCGTTTGCTATGTCTTTCCTTCAATCGAGTTTTAAAATCCCGACTGCAAGTGGAGAATTTTTCTTGAACTGCAAGTTTTAATGATGTCCATTGTTTTGGTCTTTGTAGGGGAATTTTTGGCTTATTACATGTGCACTTTTATTTAAAAGATGTTACTTGTAATTTGTTTTAAATTTCTCCTTTGTTGTTTTTATCTTTTTTATTGTTTTTTGGTCTTTTTTAGTTAAAATAGGGATTTTTTGGTTAAGTTACAAGTAAACTTGTAGTTCTCTCCAAAAACCCCTACTTTAATGGTTTTTACATGTAATAGGTATTTTAAACCCCCATTACATGTGTGCAAGCAATTCTAACTTGTTGTAGGGATTTTATTTCCCCTTTACAAGTGATTTTAAACTTGCATACCTCTTCAAAAAACCCGATTTTGCTCATAAAGTGCATTTTTGAGGATTTTAAACTTGTAATTGCATTTTTAAAACCCGATTTTGCCTTGTTGATGAAAAAGTGACAATTTAAAACTTGCACTTTGTTTCCAAAAACCCGATTTTGCTTATAAAGTGCATTTTTGACATTTTAAACTTGCTATTTGGTCAAAAAATCCCAATTTTGCCTAACATGTTGAAAAAGTGAAATTTTAAACTTGTTATTTCCTCCAAAAAACCCGATTTTCATTGGTTCATGCAAATTAAAACTCGTTATTGGTTCCAAAAATCCCGAATTGCAAGGAAAAACGTTTTTTTTGAGGATTTTGGGCAATTTTTTGTGGAGATTTTTTGGGAGATATAAGGCGTTTTGGATTCCTCCCTATTTTTATGCATTTTCAAACACCTTTCACGCCACATGGAGGTTAAGATTGTTGGTTTTTAGCTTTATAACAGCAGCCACGTTTTTTTGCCATTTGGAATGCCACGAATCAGCAATGTTATGAATCGTTTTGGCTTGGTATGCTAAGGCGTTGAGGTTAGAAAGAGTTTTGGCCATTTTCCATGCCATTTCTCATGCATTTGCTGCCACGTTTTTCAGTTTTGGGCATTTTTTTCAAAAACGTGGCTAGGGTTTTGGACTACGGTTAATTTCTTTTTAAGAGATATTCTTCTTTATTTCAAAGATTAATCATCTTTTTGAAGAGGCATTTTCAGTTTGAAGCAAGGTTTGATTTCGTTTCTTTTCTCCTTGCTTCATTTTTCTTGTTTTTTTTTTGTTTTCTTATTTTCTTCTTGTTTCATTTTTCTTGTTTTCAAATATGTTGGTTCTTCCCCAAAAATCAGATTTTGTGAGAGAGATTTTCCCCTTTGTAAAGCAATTTTAGAATTGCATTGTTCTTCCCCATTTTCCCTCTTTACTTGTATTCGGGATTTTAAATCCCGATTACAAGTTGGATGAAAATCATTGTTCTTCCCTTACGGATAAAAGATTTAACCATCTTTTGTTTAAATATGAAGTTGCAAAGATGAGAAATACCCATCCTTTCAAAGTCGGGTTTTTGGAACCGGATTACATGTTGAAAATTTCTTCCCATTTTCTTGAAGATGATCTTCCCAAAATCTTTTCATATTCATTTCCATCATCCACACATACCATTTCATCCATTCATTTCACACCTTCATTCATTTTCCCCATTTAAAGTCTACTTGCGGTCAGCCATCCAGAACCCGAAATTGGTCCAAAATGCACTCAAAAAACACTTGAAAATGAGTTCTAAAGGTCCAATTACAAGTGCAAACTTGTAGTTACCCATTACGCCTATGAAGTTGCATGTTTGTTCCCCGCAATTGCAAGTTAATGCTCTTGTATTCCCCGCACATGTAATGCAACTTCCAAAACCCGAAATTCACTTGTGAGCCCATTTTTGCATCAATTTCTCTCTTCCCTTGTCAATCCGGTTTGCACACACGATCTACCAAATCAATGGATTAAGGCATGGGCCTTATTTTGCAAGCAAATTTCAAGAATGAAGGATGATACAAAGAAGAAATACAACAACAATTCATGGTTGAGAGTATAAAATGCTTTCAAGACAAAGATGGTCATGACATGAAAAGAGGAAGGCAGCCCGTTCCCTCTTGAAAAGCTAGTACTACCCCAAGCAAGAAGACAAGGATGCAAGTTCCCGTTCCGGTTCAAGATGTCTTTACCAATCCAGAATACTTCAATTTCTAGCATTCTGAAGCGACATCAAGATCATCACAGACAAAGGATGATGTAGTTAGAGTCGTGTCTTTAGACACATGGAATAGTTTTAGTTATGCATTTGTAATTTTGTTTTGACAAGTTAATGTAAAAGTATTTTTTGTAAAATGCAAGTTACACATTACTTGCACGTTTGTAATTACATGCAAGGCAACTACAAGTTGTGTCCAATTAGGACTGTAGTTGGAACAAGTCTTAGTTAGTTATTGAAGTCTCAGTTAGTTATTGAATGAGTCTTAGTGGTTGAGAGATTCTCTCAAGTTAGTTAGGATCATCCCACCTTTTTCTCAAGGCTCCTCTTCTATAAATACTGGAGGAGTCTATTGTAATCTTTATCTTTTGGAAAGCAAGCAAAAACTCTGCCAAATTTACAGCAAGAAGTCTTTGAGCTTATGTATGTGGATTGAAAGTTTTTGAAGAATAATAAAGAAGGATTACTCAAGTTTCGAGTCTTTGAGCTACATGTTTGAGTTTGAATCTTTTTATTTCTTCTATGCAAAGTATTTCTAAAGGAGTTTAGTCCAATCTGATTTGAAGTCTTTGAGCTGCAAGTAGAGAAGATTAATTAAAATAGGAAAATCTCTAGAAAGAGCAGCAAGTCTTTGAGCTTGCGTCCATTCTTGAGGAAAAATTATTGTTCGAATAGCAACAAGTCTTTGAGCTTGCATTAGTTTTTGTCTTTGTGTTGAAAGAATAGATTATTCTAGTCTTTGAGCTGTTATCTTTTATTCGTTGTAAATTTTAGTATAGCAAAGGGTAGATAGGACTTCCAATAGTCAAGTCTTTGAGCTTGATATTGCTGTCCCGTCCCGAAGGAAGTGATGGAAGTCTTTGCACTTTCAGGAAACTTCATTTCCTTTCTCTTATTTCACTTGAAAGTGGTTACTGTTGTTATTCAATTGCTATCCTTTTCTGTGAAGAGAAAAGGATATTGTCTTTCTTGAAAAAAGCTGTCCCATCCTATTTTATTTTCCAAGTTGTAGTTAGATAGGGGGAGCCTTCCCTTAATTAGGAGAGTTTTTACTCGTGTGTTGTGGTTGAAACCACAATTTTGTATATTTCCCCAAGTGTACAAAATTTTCAACCAACAAGCGGTAATGAGGGGTTCCATCTATCAGGACACACAGCTGTGGAGGAGGAAGAGGAAACAGAGTCATGGTAGCAGGAAGAAGAGGAAGAGGAGGAACAACAGCGAGGATTGCGGGCTCAATGGAAAAGTACGAGGGTAAAATTCACACCCTCGAAACTATCCTCGGCACACCTGGTACCTCAGGAGGCTCTTGCAGTGGCTAGCCCACTGGGAGATGTACGACCAGTTGGAGTGTTGTTTTAGAAAATTGGAGAAGGTGAACCGCCAGCACAGCAACGGGTATCCCTGTCGCTAATCAGCTTGGCCGTACTTGCAACAAAAACCGATAGGGTACTAGCAGAAACCGGTCCGGTGCCAGCAAAAACCGGTACGGTGCTAACAGAAACCGATACGGTGCCAGCAGAAACCAGTACGGTGCCGGCAGGAACCGGTACGATGTCGCCAGGAACAGGTACGGTACCAGCAGGAACCGGTACTGTACCAGCAGGAACTGGTACGGGTGACTTGGAGGCAACAGCAAATTTTGATACCCTGACAAACGAAGATATAGATGCCTCGTTGGATGGATGGCTAGGGCAGTTCGCAGTCACCCCACACCTTTCCCCCTCCCCTGCACCGCATAACATGGCCATTGGGCAAGGCATGACCACAGATAGAGATATTACTGTTCCAGACCTGGACAGAGAGACATCCGCTGATCAAAAACAGCAGGGAAGGGACAAGCAGAGCAGTGGACCGGAGGGAGCTCTAGCAGGGATCCACATCACACCACCCGATCTGAACGATCCCGCAAGCTCACTCGGGCGATTCCTAGAGGAGCTACAGGGGCTCTCTAATGTTGAACGCAGCATGGCTCAGCTTACGAGACAGATGGAGGTAGGCAATTCAGCCAATGCTACACAATTGTGTCACTTCATGACCGAGGGGTGCAAGGAGGAGTTCACGCACCACTTTGAGCAGCACGGGTGGCCGGACCAAAGTACGCCTAAGATGCTTCAGAACTGGACCCATAGGAACCTAGTAAGGGGCACAGGCACGTTGGGCACCACCTTCCGCATCATGGAGAGGGCCTTTCGGGAGGTGTTCTTACAGATGCGGCAACACCAGGTGGAGAAAGAGGCCCAACGAATGTACATAACAACATTGGAAAAGGAAGGTGAGAAGCAGGCACAGTTGGCCACAGTAGAGAGGAGCTTAAGGAAGGAGATGGAAATGAAGATGACTACCTACGAGGCCCGTTGTAGCTTGCAGGAGAAGGAGGCACAGGCATTAGCAGCCTAGGTAGCAGAGCTCACTTTACAGCTGGAACAGAAAGATAAAAAGCTACTGGAAGCTGCTCACATGGTAAAGAAAGCACGAGAACGACAGTTGATGGCAGAAAAGAATTTGAAACTTCAAACTGGACAACAACCTCCTACTACGGCCACTACAGGGACGCCTCCTCCCTCTTCTCGATCTTAGCTATGTTTTTATAATTCAGTTTCTCTTGTCTGAGTCGTTTGGAAGACGACTACGTTTTTTGGGGGGCTAATGTTAGGGGTAAATAAAGTATGTTAGTAAGAATAAGATTTATAAGTATGTATGGTGTGTTTATGTTATGTTTGTCGCTAAGATGTTCCCGTCGGGTAGTTGGGAGTTGGTGACGAATGGCAACTTGACCAACCGTCGGGTCTATATATTATTTGGTTGGAACCTCGACAGGGGGAGGATGTATTGACAATTCTGAACACTGGAATAAAGATATAACTTTTCTGGTCTAAATATTAGCATTGTCATTTATGTTATGATGTACAATTGTTCTGATTCACGAATACTTGGTACGTGCGGGAAATACTGTGTTCTCTGATTATTCACCAACTATACATTTAGGACTAAACACTATTCTCTTCCCATATTCATCATCTTCCGAGGTGAAGAGCTTACTATAAAACTACATGAAGGCATTCAAAATATCAGATTGGTCTGTGATGTTCCTATCCCCTTTCCATATACTCTCAATCCTTCCTTTTGCTTCCTTACTTTTAAATATCTAAATGGAAAATTTAGCATCGTAGTCACCATGTTCAAGCCAATTCATGTTGGCCCTTGTCTTGAGCCCATGTATTATGATATTCTGAATATTCCTAAGAGCATATTTATCCTTACAAAGGGTCTCTAGGGCTGCATCATTAGTAGGGTTTTTTTAAATACTATCCTCTGCCTCAAGAAGTCTATTATGCATCTTAGCCTCCAAGGACCAACTGTCTTTAGCTAACTTCCTTCCCACAATCTGAAACAAAATCCTCCAACTTTTCACATTTTGATTCCATCTCTCCCTAAAATTCTCACAGGACTCATTCCATCTATTAAATTGACTAACAATAAATACTAAATGGGTCAAATCCTCATCATAAAGTTGTTAATGATTTGTAGCTTCAGTCGAATTAGTCCTATCGATGAAATCAAATGCATAAGTGGTCTATTGGCCTTGAGCATTTGATTACTATCTTTTCTTTGTATTTCACTATGATTGTTGATTATCATAATACATGATTAATAATAGTAAGATAACTATCATGTATATATATATATATACATATTTAATATTGTACATGTATATAATATATACATATATACATGATTAAAATATGACCATTGTTAATCTTGCTAATGATGTACATCATGTTGATATTCATACTATCTAATAATAATAATCATGCTAACAATACTTACCGCATTGTTGATAATAATTCATACATCAATATAGAGTATCGATATCCATACTAATGATATCGATATCATACTATGCTATCAATGACAGCATACTATGATACCAATATCATTAGTGATGCCTTTATGTAACTAGAGTTTGATAATGTGTATCGAACTTAATTATATTGCAATGTGTATCGATGTTAGTCATCGATAATAAACAGTCGATAACAACTCGTGAACAAGTCTACGTAGAGGCATGTCTCTACGCGGACTATGTTCGCATACTGATTCAATATGACTTGGGAGGTACAGTAATCAATATGTGCCGAACAAGTTACAGCAAAATATATATTTTGGAATCGTTGGATTAAGAATACATCAGCAGCATTATATATACCATTCTGATTTGCATTACAATCTCTTTATATTGTTTACTTCTCCATATCATCAGAATTAAAATACCATAACCTCTGAATATGATCAAACCTTACCATGGTATCAGAGCTAGCATAAGGAAAGATCCGATCAGATTGATAAAAAGAGGCAATCTAACCACCATTAAACTCTCTAAAATTTTATATTAAACAAAATGGTGAATGGTGTTAGATTTGAGGACTGACTTGAAGGAGCTGCAAATTTTGTATCTTGGAAATTTAGAATCATGCTTGCACTAAAAGAACATGATTTGAATATATTTTTGGACAAGGCAATACCTATACTTGAGGAAGATGATGAGAAACTTATATGGACAAAGAACAACAACAAGGCTATGAAGATACTACTGGATGCAGTGAAAGATCATATAGTTCCAATCATATCCAAACTAGATACAGCATATCAAATGTTCACAACTCTAGAGAACATGTATGAAATAAATAATAATAGCAGGGCTCTGGCTTTAAAACAAAAACTCCACCATGTCAAAATGAACAGGGGAGAAACCATCACATTTTACTTCAAGACGATAACAGAATTAAGAGATCAGTTGTCCACCATTGGACACACAATTGAGAGCAAGGAGTTAGCAATGCTGGCTCTCAACGGACTCCCTACATCTTGGGAAGGATTCATACAAAGGATAAGTGCTCGATCTAAATGTAAAATCCCAGTTATTTTTATTTTTATTTTTAAGGCCACAATAAACATCAACAAAAAGTTAACCCGTTAAGGTTAGAAATCATAAATTGAAACATGCTGGGAAAGTAACCCTTCCACTTTTTGATCACCAAGTGCCCAATCTAGGAAGGTGAGAGCATACGGTGTTGAGGGGATCATTAGCTTAACAAACTGAAACACAATGCAATGCTTGGGCGGCAAGCCAGACCCTTCCGCTTATCCAGCGGGAAAACAAGGAAACTTGGCAGTGAACCAGCCAAGTAAGATACACAAAAATAAGAATCACTCAACTGCAATATTTCAGCGGGAGGACTGCAATTACATAACAACCTCAACTCGACCGCTTATGCAGCGGGAGGACCATTACACATAACTATCACTCGACCACTTACGCAGTGGGAGGACTGAAATCACAATTTTGCTTGATAATAGGCCGCAAGCTAGCCTCTTCCACTTTTCAACAGGGTGAGAATTACAACACAGAATTGGTTAGTAGTACTACTACTTAACCTTACAAAAATAGAAGATATGAGAAGAGAGTAATGCAGATTATCACAAAATGAACTTGAAATTTCTGCTAATGTCAATTCTGCAAGCTGGAATTACAAACCAGCAACCTATGAAAACTCTAAAAAAGCTCATAACTCCCTCAATATTCATCCAAATCACTCCAAACCAGTCCCAAACCCACAATATATCAATTGCAACAACAACCAATCAAAATCAAGATACCAAATACCCCATATTAATTTTGCACGCATCCCAATGCAAAATAGAAACCCACGCTAAGCCTGATAAATTCGATTTGGTTTAGGAAATTCAAAACTCAATTAAAAATGCTATAAACTCACAAAGTGTATCGCCATTGCTGGGAAGGAAGATAGAGCTGATACCCATAACCGTCAATCGTTCTAGCAGAGAGGTGTGAACGAAAATGTACTTCAGCCCCAAGCAAACCAGCAAGTCTCCAATATTGCTCCAACACCAAAATGACTATGGCAGGCTTTGAGAATGTAGTAGAATATAGCACACAGCTAGGTACTATGTTTCAAGTACGAAACCGAGAAGCACTAAGGAGACGCACTTCGAAGCCTCAAGTTCTGTTGCCAAACCGACAACATAACCAAAAATTTTCAAGATGAAGCAAATGGGAGCCCAAGACTCTTATTTATAACTTCACATCATCAAATCCAAATGCAAATTCCTTCAAAGTCAACTTCTTTCATTTGCATTTCACTCCACCCCACGTGGACCCCAAGAGTGGCGCCATATTCTTAATTCAACCCTCACGCCAAAAAGAATGGACCCACGATATTCACTTGGCAAACATTAGAGATAAGTCATAAAATAATATCTCTCTCAATAGTTTCGACATCCCCTTATTAAACATGAAATTCGCCAAATACTTAGGAAATAATAGACATTAATCTCAAATTCAATAAATCAGTAGCAATTAATCAGATTAATTAAATATTAAACCTTAGGATAAGGAAATAATATTTAATTGTGTCACATATGACTCCCATACTGATTACTGTCAAAACCAGGATAAAACTTAGCCAGGAAGACCATTGAACTACTGCAGGATCAAGACCCTGTCCACTGCTAGAAATAGAATTATGCCACACTGCCACTTACTAAAAATAGTAAGTCAAGAACTAATGCTCTGAAAAGCATGATCTTTGCGCCCAGTGACAGAGCATGGAGAGCTCAGTAGGACAGTATCACCAAAATAGCCATTCCCTGACTTACTAAAAATAGTAAGTCCTCGGTTCATCAATGTTGGACCCTCATTCTTCATTCCACCTAGCCTACGGGTCTCAGGAATAGGCTAATGGACCACTGGAAGGTCGTCAATGAGAAGGGGACATTACAGTCCGCCCTCCCCAAAATTGCTTGTCCGCAAGCAACTGTAAGGCTGGATGCAGTAAAATCTCCTCATTTTCCCACGTAGCATCCTCTGCTGGTAGATTCTTCCATTTGATCAAGTATTCCCTAATCACTCTTCTCCTCAAAGATAGTTCTCTGAATTCAAGGATAGCTTCAGGAACCAAAACCAACTCTCCCTCCTCATCAAGCGGAGGTAACTCAACTGAAGCAACAACATTAGGTCCCAGAGCCTTTTTAAGGTGAGACACATGAAATACATTATGGATCCTGCTGCTTGCTGGCAATTCCAACTCATACGCCACTTCTCCAACCCTTCTGCTGACTCTGAAAGGCCCATAGAATCGTGGCTTCAATTTCTCAACCCCACTCTTCTTGAGAGTAGATTGTCTGTAGGGCTGGAGCCTCAAATAAACCATGTCGCCCACCTCAAAGGTGTGCTCAATTCGCTGCTGATCAGCATACATCTTTTGCTGATTCTGTGCATGCTGGAGATTGTCCCTCAGAATCCTTAGAATATCTTGACTTTGCTGCATCATATCTTTTGCCTGAGAGGTTCTGCTATCACCAAATACCAAGTCCATGAAACTAGGAACTTCATAACCATATAGTGCCATGAATGGTGACATCCGGATGGACATGTGATAGGAGGAATTGTAACAATATTCCCCTAGGTGAAGCCATCTCACCCATGTATTCTGCTGCTCCAAGATATAGTTTCTAAGAAAACCTTCCAACCACTTATTCACTATCTCGGTCTCCCCATCAGTTTGAGGGTGATAACTAGTGCTTGGAGTGAGCACAGTACCACACAATCTGAAAATCTCCTGCCAAAAAGCACTTAGGAACTTGTTGTCCCTATCACTCACAATGTTTTTCAGTAACCCATGTAATCTGAACACCTCCCAGAAGAACACTTCAGCAACTTGTGCTGCTGTAAAAGAGTTGTTGATGGCAAAGAAATGAGCAAACTTTGTAAGTCTGTCCACCACCACATAGATACTATCCTTCCCTTGAGCCCGAGGCAACCCCGTGATGAAATCCATGGAAATATTTTCCCATTTTTGACCGGGAATAGGCAAGGGTTGTAACAAACCAGCTAGTAGAGTGTGCTCATCTTTGTTCCTCTGACATGTATGACACTCCTTAATGTACTTCAAAACATCACTTTTAAGTCCCTTCCAAGAGAATCTCTCCCGGATCTGCCTGTATGTTTTGAAATAACCTTGGTGACCAGCAAGGGGGATGTCATGGAAAGTCTTCAAACTCTTCTCTTTCAACTTAGATTCAACCACTATGAAGATTCTTCCCTTGTACAGTATCAATTCCTCAACCAATTTGTACCTTTCATCATGAAAAGTACCCTCTACAAGGCTAGTTGCAAACTGATTTTTGGCATAATTAGCAAACAACAACTCTCTCCAATCAGTAGTAAGCTCGCATAGTGAGCTTAAATGGGGTCTTCTGGATAAGGCATCTGCCACAACATTGTTTTTACCCTTAACATACTCAATATCAAAATTGTAAGCCTACAGCTTACTCACCACTTTTGTTATCTCTCATTCAAATCTTTCTGATGCATGAAGTGTTTAAGACTATTGTGATCAGTCTTAACAATGAATTTACTCCCCACCAGATACTGCCTGAACTTCGTAAGGGCATGCATTATGGCAAGCATTTCCTTGTCATAAATTGAATACAGTCTTTCAAAACCTCTCAACTTCCCGCTCTCAAAGACTATATGATGCTTATCCTGCATGAGGACTGCACCAACACCTTCTCCAAATGCATCACACTGTAGCTCAAACAGCTTGGTGAAATCAAGCAATGCTAAAACAGGGCAGGAACTCATGATCCTTTTAAACTGCCCAAATACTGTCTGTGCCTTTTCGGACCATTCAAAAGCTCCTTTCTTTGTAAGATCTATGAGGGGTGCAGCCAACTGAGAATATCCCTTCACAAACCTCCTATAAAATCCACACAATCCCAAAAATCCCCTCAAATGTGTTATGTTCTCGGGAGTAGGCCAATCAATGATGGCTCTAATCTTTTTAGGATCCACCTTCACACCTCCTGCATTGATGATGTGACCAAGGTAGAGCAACTCTTCCATCCCAAACTCACATTTGGACTCCTTGGCAAACAGGGATTCGGATTCTAATATGCTTAACACTTCATCCAACTGTTGCAAATGTTTTTTCCAAGATTTGTTGAATATGAGTATGTCATCAAAGAATATCAAAACAAACTTCCTTAGTTGTTCTTGGAAGATTCTGTTCATGCATGACTGAAATGTAGCGGGTGCATTAGTCAAGCCAAAGGGCATGACTAGGAACTCAAAATGGCCAAAGTGACATCTGAAAGCGGTCTTCTCCACATCTGATGCTCTCATTCTAATCTGATGATACCCCGACCTGAGGTCAATCTTGGAAAAGAACACTGCCCCATGTAGCTCATCAATGAGCTCATCAATCCTCAAAATAGGATACCGATTCTTGATGGTTTTTTGATTCAGGGCCCTGTAATCCACACACATGCGCATGGTCCCATCCTTCTTTCTCACCAAAACAACAGCCGAAGCGAAGGGGCTTTTGCTAGGCCGTATGTAACCCATGTCAAGCAATTCCTGAATTGCTTTCTCAAAATTTATCCTTCTGCTTCTTAGGATACTAGTAAGGAGTAGTCATGACTAGCTTAGCTCCTTCAAGCTCAATAATGTGTTCGGCACCTCTCTTAGGGGGTCTGCGAGGAGGTGGGTTTTCAAACACCTTGCTTCTCTTAGTTATCAAAGCTTGAATGTCTTCAGGATAGTTTCTATTCTCTTTTTGTGGTTCTGAGGGCATGACCATGATCTTACTTCTATCCGTGATCATTGCTGGAATATCTGAGGAATAGCTGCCCTTGTCTAGCAATAGATTTGAAGGCATTATCAAACACTCTGCTGCCCACTCCACTTGATTATGGCGGATCAACCTTTCCATTCTTTTCAAGGATACCACTTTAAGTCCCCCATGCGACATTCCTCTCAACACTACCTTTTTCCCTTCCGACATGAATTTCAGCTCCATGGTTTGTAAGTTTAGAGTGATCTCACCAAGATATCTCAGCCATTGAACCCCGAGGACTGCATCATCAATCCCACCAATGCTCACCACAAAGAAATCATCTCTAATTTCATGATTTCCCAACTTCAGAAACATGTTGGAAATCATTCGGTTATAGGATATAATGGAGCCATCTGCTACCATGACTTTGAAGCCCTCAACTTCTTCTGCCACTAGTCCCCTTTTTGTAACAATCCTCTCATTAATGAAGTTATGTGTTGCACCTGTGTCAATGAGAGAAATGACACGATGCTCTCCTATCATATCCCGAACTCTAAAGGACTCATTTTTGTGAATGCTCGAGAGTTGAGCAACCACTCCTCTATCTTCTAATCCAAATTCAGGCCCTTCAGGAGCCTCTTCATAATCGCTGTCCTCAACTTCAGTTTGCTGTTCTGAAATTTCAGAATCTGATCCATCTGCATAATAGCACTCCATCTGATGCAAATTCCCCTTTCCATGACACTTATGTCCCCTTTCCATGACACTTATGTCCGGGGGCCCAAGGTTCTCTGCAAGAGTAACAAAGATTCTTCCTCCGGAGCTCTTGACGGAGCTCATCATCAATACGAGGGAACCTCTTGGTCTAATTCGTGAACTTCTTCTTATCCTATCTGAAAGGAAAAGGCTTGGACTGAATTTTACTCGTTGGGGCAGCCAACTCCATACTTCTAGATTTTTTAATAGCTTTTGCCAGGGTGGGCGGATCAAAATCTTTGACACATCCTCTCAAAGGTTCCTCAAGTCTTTAAGTGAAAAGGACAACCAACCGCTTCTCTGAGATGCTACTCACCATGACTGACAAGTTTTGGAATTCTGTCACGTAAGTGTCCAATGAACCTTGCTGCCCGAGTTGTGCAAGTTCTCTAAACTTCACCTCTGGATCCCTGGTGTCGAATCTCTCAATCAGCTTGTTGGTGAAATCAGCATAGGTGGTGATTAAGTTATGACCAAGGGTGACCAACCCATGGTACCACCATTCATGGGCCACTCCATCCAAGTGCAAGGTAGCAAACTTGATGGCATCCTCCTCCAGCATAGGCCTCAGGACAAGTAATTGTCCAACTTCTGTACCCATGCTCTAGCTGTACTCTTGGCGCTTCCATCAAAGTGTGCTAAGGTCACTCTTCCAAGAGCTTGCTGATAATCTCTTGGGGCAGCACACTTATAGTCATTCCTCCTTCCTCTCTTCATTTTCTGATTCATAAACTAATCCAGAGTTAGGATATCTCAGATCTCACCAAGAAGAGAAGCATACTCCATGTAGCTGTTTCTTATTTCATCAGCCGTGGGTGTCTCTGTTTCAGCTTGTTGTACTTCTCTTGGCAAAAATACAGGTTGTAAAGGTCTTGGGGCTGAACCTCCATTGTTACTCCCGTTTCCATTGCCTGCAGGAGCGTTAGAAGTGTTGGCTTCCGGTCCATTGTTGGGTTGATTAGGGACCTGTTGACGTGTATTTTGTACACAATCAAACACAGAATAAAATACCCAAGGGTACCTTATCCTCTCTTGAATAAAGCCTCTGATTGCTGAAGATGTCGCAAAAAAGGATCAATCAGGATGACTCCAAGGTTCTTCGATGTAGGGTCTCTACGTGTGGATAAGCACCAGTGGTCGTTGTGAATGCTGTTTCATCAAGGGGCCTTTCGTTTCCGTACAAGAACAGAATTTCCTAAAACTAACAAGTTCTCAAAAAGATCAAAAGGTAGAGTTTGCAAGAGATAGATTCTAATCTAATCCTAAGAATGACTCAATGTAGGCTAGACTTGGTAGGATTCGACCAATTTCAGTATTGCCAAGGAATTACAACTCTACTGAGATTGATGCGATCTTCTAAGGTGATTATTGATTTTCAAATCATCAAGAATCATAGACACTACCATAAAGGTACATATCAATAGTTCAATGATGATTGAAGGTTTAAGTAATCCAAATATCTCCAGTTGACCACGCAAGGCGTTCTTACAATCAGTAAGAAGCTAGTGGTTTGGAACATGAATCTCACCAAAGATCAAGCTCAACACTTAGTCCTTCAAATTTAAATACTACTTCGACCAAGAATGATTCAAGAAAGTAAGCAACCATGAAAGTAGCCACAAGATTTGCAATAAAACACCATAACTTCAATATTTTATTGATCTCAAAGCCAAAATAGACAACAATTGCTTGAAATTCTCTCTTCAAAACTCAGTCTTGCTACAAAATAACTTTCTTCTCTCCAAAAGCTCTAATTCTATTCTGCTAATCTCTATCTATATTCTAATTACAAAATGAAAATGAATGAGGGTATATATAGCATCCTCAATTACAATGAACGGCCCAGATCAAAAGAAGATCAACGGCTGAGATTTTGACACCTAAACCCTAATTAGGGTTTTATTACAAAAAGTTCCCCTTTTATTGAACAATATTAAATGCATAGCCAAATATTTAATTGGCACAAAAATCTAGGAAACATAGACCAATGATAATTAAGGTGCCACATCATCTATAACAACCTCTCTTCTAGAACCTTGTTCCCTTTCCAATGCTCCTTCTTAGCATATGCAATGAATCTAGACACGATTCCCTCAATCTCAGCAATAGGAATCTCTGGAAGATTCCTCATTCGTTCCTCCAAGTGAATGACCTGATCAAAAGCCTTGAGAAGAGCTGCATCCCATCTGGGCTCGAGTTCTTTGATTTTTTCAATCAGGAGCATAGTAGCGAACATTTGATCTCTTTGCTCATCTGTCATAACATTCTCATCTTTGCAAAAGATGACCTTGACCTTCTCCTCCAACTCTTGAAGATTCACATCTGTCTCATCTTCAATCCTCCTGCCAAGAATAGAACATAACACCTCAAACACCTTGTTCTGAATTGGATGGATGACCTCCTCAACTTGATTGCATTTCATACTAATGTCTTCGAAAAGAACTTCCTTCATCTGAAGTAGAGTTGACCACTGGAGCAAATTATGAGCTCCTCCCTCCATTATCTTTTCTTGTGCTAAAATCTTCCTTGGTGTTTGCCTGATTACTTGCAGAACAGGAATGATAACATCTCTAGTGTGGGCAAAGGCGGCTACTGTTATCATTAGGTTGTGAATGATCTCAAGGACCTGGATAGCTCGATGGGTAGTCTGCATCATTCTCGTTGCGAACTCAATGGCAACGGTATGGGATTTGTCAATCCAAGAGCTCATAAGCTGGACCAAGCTCTTAACTCTTTCTGCCTCACTGTTGTGCGAATCGCACACCCATCCCTGTCTTGGACAGGGACCCCCCAGTTTGTGCCTTTCTGTCCTAATCCTGAAATTTGGTTAAGTCTGGAATGTCCTGATCCTGAAATTTGGCTAACTCTGAAAACTGAGGAAACCTCCAAAAACTAGAATTTGCAATATAACTCCTGGAGGGCCGAAACCACTCTCAAACATCCTGAAAGTATATATGGAATATAACTTAAAGTATAAGAAAGGAGAAAGACATATGACAAAATCGCGAAATGTTTAAAACACGCCCCAGGTCCGAAGTTTAAATCGTGAAACGTTTTAAAACAAGATAGTGCTTTGCTCCGAAAAGTCACTTAAGTTCTTTTCGGACCCCTGCGTTTAAAGTGAATCGCGAATGTTTAAAACACACCCTAGGTCCGAAGTTTAAAACGCAAAACGCCTCCGCCCCCCGAAATCACTTAAAACCTTATTTTCGGACCCCAGGTCCGAGGTTTTTCAAAAGGGCGAAATGTTTTTTTTTTAAAAAAGGACGCACTAGGTCTGAAAGTCCGAAAAGGCACTTAGATCCATTTTCGGACCCCCGAAGAAAAGTTTAAAGTGCGAAATCTTTTAAAAGCGCCTCCAGCTCCGAAAGCGTGAAAGTCCATTTTCGGACCCCTGGGAAAGGTAAAACGTGAAGTCCCATTTTCGAACCCTAGGGGCGAAATGTTTGAAAATCGCAATTTTTGCAAAATATATGTAAGCTCCGAAATTTGCAAAAGGATGGCAAAGGTCCGAAATTCGCCTTAAGTCCTCAAACTTCGGACCCATGAGCCAAAAGTGAAAGGTTTTGAAAATTCAAAAGTTCAAATGCTCCAAATTTGCAAAAACGCCAAAGGGTCCGAAGTTTTTGCAAATTTCAAAGGTGCCCTCCGTTCTCCGAAATTTACCAGAAAAGCATGAGAGTTAGAGTTTTAAAATCTGCAGAAGTTCTCCAAACCTCCAGAATCACACCATAAGCCCATTTAAAACACCCAAGACTCCAAAGGTAAAAACACGTAGAAGTAAATCGCCCGAACACCATCAAAACCAAGGATCAGATTTCACAATCGAAGAGAAGGAGAAGCATTTTCAAGATACATCCCACAAAGAGCTTCTCAAGCCAGACGTCGTAATTAAATTTAATGTTTGTTAAAATTAAATTATTTAATTTTTTCAAATTAATTTAATGAAATGAAATTGGTTGATCGCAGGACGTCATCAAAGAACTAGGAGAAAAACTTGAAACGCAAATCAAGGAAGGATCGCAATTCAAGGCCAGGCGTTGAAGATTGGAAAAGAAAGATACAGGAGCGCAAGAGCAACCGAGCATTGGGAACCGCGTCATTGAACAAAGATGAAGTCCACCGGCGAAATTGGAGGCAAAAGGCAAAAGAACACTCTGAATGCTGCAAGTTTATGCATTCTCAGAAGGCACACAGTTGGATTTAAATCCAAAAATTCAGTCTTAAAGCTGAAATTGCTTTATTGTAAACTGCCTATGGGTCCCGTGCAAGATATTTTTGTGGATAACTATTCCCAACCACCAAGAAGATTGGATAGACCTGAATTAAACCCAAATAGTGGCAGGTAGTTGAGATAGTTGCTAGTTGGATAACTGAGAATTAATTCGGCATTGGTCAAGGCTGTTAGCTTCTGGAAGACAGATCAGGACCCTTGGATGCAGTCCATCCTGGCCTCTGATTCAAAATTGTAATATCTATAAAAGGCAGAGGCCTTTCTTCTGTAAAGAGTTAGATTGTTAGAGATTGAGGGATTGTTAGATAGTGAGATGGTTAGATAGTTAGATTTTAGAGTTAGAATAGGTTAGATCTTAGCAGTAGCATAGAGATGCTGCAGAAATTGTTGTAATAGGCAGTTGAAATCAATATATAAACATTGATTTGGTGTTTATTGTCTTGTTTTCATCTTGTTTGCATGGTTTTTTTCAGCATTTTAGATAGATCTTTCTATTTTGGGTGTGCAGGTATTTGATAGATTCGGGCTCATACCACTGAGGATATGCTGATTGTGTATCCTTTTGTGTGGTTAACCTGAGCCTTCGATTGTGCTTAGTTCAATTGCAGGTGTCCATCTGAGCTGCACCAAAATTGGGTGCTTAGCCGTGCATCTCCAATCTGAAAATCTTCCAAGTTCCTTTGAAGATTGCACCATTCCTGCAAGGTTGTGAGCCATTCTGGCCAAGCAGGAATTGGTTATGTTGAATCTGTCTACCCACATACCCGTGTTGTTAGTTTTAGATCTCCTAAACCTTTCCTTTTGCTCTTTATTGCGTAATTCGAGAATCACAGCAGACTAGCTTGTTGCACATCGTAAGTCCCCTTGTGTTTCCAGCATAAACACATCAAGCCACTGAGAGATCCCGTAGTCAAGACCTGACAAAAGAAACCTTGAGGTAGTCTCCTTTGATCAAACTTAGAAAACAGCATTAGAGACTTCCTTATCTCAAGAGAGAGTAGGATAATCAGTCGGCTATTCTATTCTGCGTTGGCCGTATGGAGTTTGCAGCAATGCGATTTCATCCACGTCAACACTCACCAACTGATTCAAGGGGAAGTGCTTGCACAGGAGGTACTGCTGGATCCTGACGTCCCAAAGGCTGATTGAGATGGCTAAAGTAGCCTCTCCAAGCACCGACCTCTCGCTCAAGCTTTCTATTCTTTTCCATTTCTTCTTTAAGCTTGTCTTTAAGTGCTTCAAACGAATCGGTGGCCTCATCCAGTGTCTGCTCGGCTGTGAGTGGACCAAGCTCAAATGTTTCTACATCATACAGTTCTGCAAGGATTTCACCTTCATACTTGTCCACTACTGGTGTAGCTATCTGCAACTTCCTGGACCCTGTCTCATCTCTGATCATCTTGGACATTTTGGTGGCCTTCTTCCTTTCTGTTACTCCCTGAGAATTTCCAACAAGGCTTTCTAAATCAATCACATTATCTTCGTCTTCGATCACAATCACCCTTGTTAGCCTCTCCTTTAACCAATCTGGAATGGCGGACCTTGTCTCTCTGACTTGTATCTCTTTAGGCACTAATCCCTCTTCTCGGAGAGGAGATGTCACTTCATCACCATTCTTGTCTTCATGTAGCTCATTGACTTGGGGAGATTGACTTGATGAATGTTGAGGTGCTTGCCTTTCTTCATGTTTATCATTCTGGACCATTGATTCCATAGATTCCTCAACTTCAAGTACCCTCTTCTCTTGTCCTTGACATGTCCTTTTTTCATGTCGGGAAGATGTGCCAGATGAGTGATCTCGATGGGCCTCTTGCTTCTTCTTGGAGGGTTCCCTTTTCTCAAGTCTTTCTTTCCTCTTCGCGCTTCTAGGATGAGGATTGCCTTCACTTATGCATCTAGAGTGAGGATTGTCTTCATTTGTGCTCCTAGGATGAGGATTGCCTTCGCTTGTGCTTGCTCCTCCTTCCCCTGGCCTTTCCTCCAAAATAAAAGTCATAGGTATGTTCTGTTCTCTCAACTTTTGATGTTGCACATCAACCCATCTGCGAGTACAAGACAAAACTGGAGCCATCAAAGCTTTTAAGTCAAAACCCTTAGGTTCATTCCAATCTATCTTTACTGCTTTGTCTTCTCGGTCATAAGATGATTGGAGATGTCTGCCACTGTCCTGAGCTTGATCAGCCACTCTGTAAACTTTGCATTTCCTGATGAGATCCAAAGGTATCCTGGAATGCATCTTCCTTTTCACTTCTAAATCATCTGAGAGATTCATCAAAAAGTCCTCTATCTGAAATTCATGCTTGTACTTTCTACCAACTGTTTCTTCTATATACCCATAAGGATCAAAGTTCTCTCTCAAGGCAAAGAACGAAAATGAATATAAGGCCAATTCTTTCTCTGCATCATCCATGGCTAGAGCATTAGGACATACCTCAACTGAATTCCCTAGTATGATAGGCACAGGAATTCCATTTCCATGCCTGTGTCTGAATGCCTTTGCATAAGCTGCCAACTGCCTAGTCACCTCCAGTAACACTATTCTGTCTGTCAGATATCTTGGCAACATATATGGAGGTGAAGGACACCCATGAACTCTAATATATGTAAACTTCTGGAATTGGATAAACCAAGCACCATACCTCTTCACAAGCTCTTGTGCATCCTGAGATAGCCGATTGTGAATCCCGCCTTGCAATGTCCTGGTGATGTTCATCGTGAAGGTATCATTAACTAACTTGTAGTTACTTCCAGGTGGGTGATGCAAATGAACATAAGATTCACAAACTCTGACTTCCCCGGGCCCTCTTACGATCACTCCTCTGTGAGGTAGTCCTGCATATTCAAAACTCCTGATCAAGGCATATATGATGTACGAGCTCATGTGGAATGACTTGGTAGCCTTCAGTCTTCTCAACTGCACGTCCAAGCAATGGCTAATAATTCTAGCCCAAAGAATTGTTCCTTTCCCTTGAACTATCACTTGGATGAAGTAGAACATCCACTTCTCAAAATAGAAGGCTTGAGGAGCCCTTGTAACTCGATTGAGTAAAGTTATCAAATCTCTGTACTCCTCCTGGAAGTCAATGCTATGTGGTGTGTTGGGAATCTTGCTCAGGCGAGGATGACTTTTGAGTAACCAATTCTTATTGATGATGCTCAAGCAAGTGTCTGGATCATCTTCGTACATGGATCTAGCTCCTCCCAAGCTTTTGTAAATCATATCTTTATGTTCTGGTAGATGGAGAGCTTCACTGATAGCCTCTTCTGAAAGGTACGCCAAAGTGTTTCCTTCCCTGGACACGATCGATCTTGATTGTGGGTTGTAATGGCGGGCGCACTCGATCATCAGCTCATGGCACTGGACTGCTGGAGGGAAATCGGCCGCTTTGATAATGCCACTTTAAATTATTCTCCTTGCGACAAGTGATGGCTTTCCAATGTAAGGGACCTCTCAAAACTTCTTCACACTGAAGTTTCCCAAGTTGGTATCTCCAATGTTGCTCCATTTTGACACGATCTTGGTCTCCAATTCTTCATTCCTTTGATCTTCCTTCATGAGAGCTGGACGACTAGTGGATGCTCCCGCCTTTGGGGTCGCCATCTTGACACCTACACAACATTTCATAATGAGCAATATACTTTGCAACGTAGAAATATAGACTAGATTTAAGTTTTAAATTTAGGAAACTTTATGATAAATCTTTGAATTATCATTTCCTAAATATAACTATGCAATTGGAAATTCAAAATTCAAAATTTCAACATTAAACTAGGAAGATCTCGCCATACCTCCACTTGAGAACTAATTCTAAGAAATAATGTAAAATTAGGCAAGTTCGCTAGGCAAAATGTGGGTCGAAGTCTTCAAAATGCGCCTCCTCTTTAGTCCTCACGTGCCTCAATTCCACCACCTTTTGGTCTTCAACGCCTTGAGGAAAATTCGCTCCACCTCTAGCCTCTAACAAAGTTCGCTCCTCTTAAATCAAATTTCGCACTCCTTGCTTCTCCAAATCGCACTTGAATGAATGATTAAAATAATGAAAACACACCCCAAATATATAGGCGCTCACCATTGCAATTTCCCATAGGCCGACTTAATAAAAATTATTAAAATGATACCCCAAGCGCTCCATTTTTAAATTTAATTTAATAATAATTAATTTTAAATGCCTTGATAATTGAAAATTTCGATTTCTTAAAGGCTTAAATTAATTATTAAATATCAACGCACCTTTATTAAATGCCAACTTAATTAGAATATTTCAAGGTTTTAGCGAATTTGGCATTTAATACGAGTTTTTTTAAAGTACGTGCTCAAGCATGGGAAAATAGTAGACATGAATAACATCGCTCTGGTCCCTTGGAGAGGGACAGGAGCGCCCATACATTTTAGACCTCGCATTTCTAGTTTTTTACGTTCAAAATCCCATCCTTGACGTTCAAAATGGCACTCTTGCTTGGAATTTTGAGTTTAATTCATGTGACCTTTGGAAGGAGCTTGCTTTAAAACATTTTCGCCCTGGTCCCCTGGTGAGGGACAGGAGCGATCCCACCTTTTGTCCTTGGACTTCATTTTCCAAATTGCCGATTCATGTTTGGGGGTAAATAATGATCATTATTGTTCGTTCTATGCATGCTTAACTTGTTTCTCCAAGGCAACATAGACTCTCCAAAGATATTCGCCTTGGTCCTCCAGTGAAGGACAGGAGCGATTTTTGCATTTGAGCCTAAGACAGTTGATTCTTGGGGTCAATTCCTTGTTCACCATCCTCTTAAAGACATTTCTGACTCTGCACAACCTTGCCTTGACGTGGTCTTGGAAGGAAATGATTGATTTTATAGAAATCGCCCTGGTCCTCCAGTGAAGGACAGGAGCGATTTTTAGCTTATAGCACCATATCAATATCTAATCATCTTCAAGGCATAAAACAATCATCCCTTATTCCATCTTGAGTCTTGGAAATGAAAGTAGCATTCCAAAATGTTAGGCTATTAGGCAAATTTGAAGATTTCGCTCTGGTCCCTTGGTGAGGGACAGGAGCGCCCTAGCCAATTTTCATCAAGTTTTGTGGTCCTTGCAACTTCATTCTTCCTTGAAGCATTTTAAATATCATCGCCATCTCGTGCCTTGGCCTGGATTCGTCCCAATTTGGGGAGGAAGACTTGATAATGTGTTTTTCGCCCTGGTCCCTTGGTGAGGGACAGGAGCGCCTTGGCCATTATGAGCTCACTTGTGTTTTGCTAACTTTCAAAATTATCTTCAATGGACTGATTACGCCTTCCTTCCTTCATCTCAAACTTGAAACTCGCTTTACCTTTGCCAAAAATTTGTCTCTTGAGAAAATCGCTCTGGTCCCTTGGAGAGGGACAGGAGCGCCTATGAAAATCGCTCTGCTCCCTTGGAGAGGGACAGGAGCGCTTTTGTAAATTCAAGCTTGTCTGTCCTTTGCTAGCCTTCCAAATTATCTTCAATGGGCTAATCATGCCTTATTCCATTCATTTCAACCACAAACTTGCCTTGTCTTTTGCAAGAAATTTGCACTTTTTAGAAAATCGCTCTGGACCCTTGGAGAGGGATAGGAGCATCCTTTGAAAATTGCTCTGGTCCCTTGGAGAGGGACAGGAGCGCCTATTGCAACTTGGGTTGATTTTTTTCTTTGCAGGCCACTCAAGTTATATTCAACGAATAAAACATACTTCTTTTGACCTCTTCAAATCGCGAAATCACTTAAATCTTGTGAGGATAATGCAAATTTAGAATTCAAGCTCTGGTCCTTTAGTGAGGGACAGGAGCGATTTTTGTCCTCAAGGCCAAATCATTACAATTTTCATCTCAAATTTCCTTTGCTGGGGAAGATACCATCATTTTATAATCCATGAACGAGAGCCCAAGTCCAAAAGGGGTCCAAGAAGGTGTGTTTGAAGAAAATCGCTCTGGTCCCTTGGTGAGGGACAGGAGCGAATTCATTTTTCTAGACAAAAAGTTCAACCTTCCATTGTTAACGACTAAGTCTGGGTGTTCTATCATGTTGATTTCATCCTTCATTGCATCCTTGATGCTTCAGTTTGATCAACCAAGGCCAAAAATGACCCAAGTAAACCATTTCGCCTTGGTCCTTCACTGAAGGACAGGAGCGAATTCACCTTAAACCTTCAAAACTTGTCATTTTTGAGTCTTCAAAATCTTCAAAATCTTCAAGTCATGTCCTATCACCTCCCCTGGAGACCCTACACAAAACAATTAAAACAAGTCAGTAACCAAGATGCACCAAATATCATTTTTGCCTTGGTCCCTGGGAGAGGGACAGGAGCGATTTTGCCTTTATAAGCCAAAATATCCAAAATTTAGGTCTTCAAATCACTTCATCATGCAAGGTTAGGTCATTTTCAAGGCCAGGATCAGTTATCTTGCTTCCAACATTTGGTCAAAGTTTACCCAAACAAAATGCACAATTCCATCATTAAAATGCTAACACTTAGACCTAACTTGAATTTGCTCTCAAAATCCTGACTGGACCTAACCTGAGACATACTTGACCTCCTAGCAGGCTCATCCTATTTCAAAATTTGCAATCTTCGGGAGGATGCTTAATAATCTTTAAAATTTGACTGGACTTCGGCTTGAAAATATCAAAAAGAAACCCCTAAGGCTTAACCCTAGTCCAGACGACTCACTCACTTACTCAAAACCCTAAAAGCAGAGAGAAGAACAGGCAAAACAGAAGCAAAAAGAGGGGGTCCCCATTTTAATGGGGCGATGTGTGAAATGGTCACACCAGGACCCCAACAACGTTTTGGTTAAGCTTGGCCAGCAGTAGAGACATCATGTCCATCATGGCATTGAATTGTCTCTTCGCCTTCTTATCATGTGCCTCATTCGTTTCTGTACTCTTATCAGCCATTGAATCCACTGAATCTGAAGTATCTAGATCCTTCCCTTTGTTTCTCAATACTTCTAAAAATGTGTCCTCTTCCGGCACTATTGGAATCTGAAACTACTGTCTCTTATGCTCTCTATTGTAGTATTTGACGTCTCTGTCACTCATGGAGACTTCTGAACCCACTGAAACTCACAGGCTGGCAGGAAAACCAGCTCTAATACCACTGTAATATCCCAGTTATTTTTTTTTTTTTTTCAAGCTACAATAAATATCAACAAGAAGTTTACCCGTTAAGGTTAGAAATCATAAACTGAAACATGCAAGCAAAGTAACCCTTCCACTTTCTGATCACCAAGTGCCCAATGTGGGAAGGTGAGAGCATACGGTGTTGAGGGGATCATTAGCTTAACAAACTAAAACACAATGCAATTCTTGGGCAGCAAGCCAGCCCCTTCCGCTTATCCAGCGGGAAAACAAGGAAACTTGGCGGTGAACCAGCCAAGTAAGATACACAAAAATAAGAATCACTCAACCGCAATATTTCAGCGGGAGGACTGCAATTACATAACAACCTCAACTCGGCCGCTTATGCAGCGGGAGGTTCATTACACATAGCTATCACTCGACCACTTATGCAGTGGGAGGACTGAAATCACAATTTTGCTTGATAATAGGCCGCAAGCCAACCTCTTCCACTTTTCAGCAGGGTGAGAATTACAACATAGAACTGGTTAGTACTACTACTACTTAACCTTACAAAGATAGAAGATATGAGAAGAGAGTAATGCAGATTATCACAAAAAGAAGATGAAATTTCTGCTAATATCAATTCTGCAAGCTGGAATTACAAACCAGCAGCCTAGGAAAAATCTAAAAAGCTCATAACTCCCTAAATATTCATCCAAATCACTCCAAACCAGTCCCAAACCCACAATATATCAATTGCAACAACAACCAATCAAAACCAAGATACCAAATACCCCACATTAATTTTGCACGCATCGCAATGCAAAACAGAAACCCACGCTAAGCGTGAGAATTTCGATTTGGTTTAGGAAATTCAAAACTCAATTAAAAATGCTATAAACTCACAAAGTGTATCGCCATTGCTGGGAAGGAAGATAGAGCTGATACCCATAACCATCAATCGTTCCAGTAGAGGGGTGTGATTGAAAATGTACTTCAGCCACAGGCAAACCAGCAAGTCTCCAGAATCGCTCCAACACCAAATGACTATGGCAAGCTCTGAGAATGTAGTAGAATACAGCACATAGCTAGGTACTATGTTTCAAGTACGAAACCGGGGAGCACTAGGGAGATGCACTCCAAAGCCTCAAGTTCTGTCGCCAAACCAACAGCATAACATTACAAATTTTCAAGATGAAGCAAATGGGAGCCCAAGGCTCTTATTTATAACTTCACATCATCAAATCCAAATACAAATTCCTTCAAACTCAACTTCTTTCATTTGCATTTCATTCCACCCCACGTGGACCCCGAGTGGCACCATATTCTTAATTCAACCCTCACGCCAAAAAGCATGGACCCACGATATTCACTTGGCAAACATTAGAGATAAGTCATAAAATAATCTCTCTCTCAATAGTTTCGACATCCCCTTATTAAACATGAAATTCGCCAAATACTTAGGAAATAATAAACATTAATCCCAAATTCAATAAATCAGTAGCAATTAATCAAATTAATTAAATATTAAACCTTAGGATAAGGAAATAATATTTAGTTGTGTCACATATGACTCTCGTACTGATTACTGTCAAAACCAGGATGAAACTGAGCCAGGAAGACCACTGAACTGTTGCAGGATCAGGACCTTGTCCACTGCTAGAAATAGAATTATGCCACATTGACACTTACTAAAAATAGTAAGTAAAGAACTAATGCCCCGAAAAGCATGATCTTCGCGCCCAGTGACAGAGCATGGAGAGCTCAGTAGGATAGTATCGCCAAAATAGCCATTCCCTGACTTACTAAAAATAGTAAGTCCTCGCTTCATCAATCCTAGACCCTCATTCTTCGTTCCACCTAGCCTACGGGTCTCAAGAATAGGCTAATGGACCACTGGAAGGTCGTTAATGAGAAGGGGACATTACACTAAACTTCCTAAGTTTGATCGTTTAAAAACCAACTGCATTCAAGAAGAGTCAAAGTTGATCACTAGAGGAATTGGCGTAAATACCTCTAATGAAGAGATTCAAGACCTAAATTCAAATTCTCACAAGAAGGGGAAGAAAGGCAACTCCAAATGAAGGAAAGGGAAGGACTTCCATGGAAAACACTCATTCAAGAAAAGAAGGGACATGTCTAAAGTACAATGTTATAGATGTGACAAATATGGTCACTTTGCAATGAAGTGTCCACATAGGCCTAAGCCACAAGCCTCACTAGCTGAAGCTAGTAAGGCAAGCTCGGATAAGGACTCTGAAAGACTTCTATTTTACTCAGCCCTCTCAAGCCGAGTATCTACTAGCCTTAATACTTGGGTCATAAACAGTGGAGCATCTCGTCATATAATAGGATTCAGAGAACATCTTGACAGTCTAGTGGAAAATACAAATGATGTCACCATTGGGGATGACTCCAACTACCCTGTCAAAGGAATCAGAACCTGCACAATTCAACTAAATGCTCGAATCTCTCTTCAATTGACAGGCATATTAGTTGTACCAGGTATCAAGACAAATTTGGTTTCCATTTCAGCTCTTGAAGACAAAGGATACCAAATTACCTTCATGGATGGTAAAGTTCTAGCATGGCCTAAGAACTCAAATATAAAGAAAGCTCATGCCATAGGAATTCGACATGGATGCCTATACAAGCTTTGCACTCCTCCTTCTCAAGCCTTAATTAATAAATCCTCTACTACAAATGAAATATGGCATAGAAGATTAGGGCACCTACACTTTCAAGCATTGTCTTCCATAGAGAAAATTGTGACAGGTTTACCTAAACTAGAACAAGCTCATGAAGGAACATGCAAAGAGTGTGCCTTAGGGAAGAATAAAAAGGGCACCTTCCATAGTAGTAAAAATATGGAAGAGGATCATGCATCTGAGATTCAGAAGGAGATACATGAAGATAATAATTACAATGAACCTATGGATCCTATTAACGAAACAAAAGAGTCTACTATAAATCGTAAAAGACCTCTATGCACTAGAAAAATGATTGAGGAAGCAGAAAATTATGCAGCTCCCAAAGGAACATTCAGAGAAAGCAAAAAACCAAATAGATACTCCAGCTATGTTGCTCTTATGAGTGAAATCATCAAGTCTGAACCTTCTAGTGTTGAGGAAGCACTCCAACATCAAGTTTGGAAAGATGCCATGACAAAATAATATCAATCCATACTCAAGAATGATGTCTGAGATATTGTACCTAGACCTAAAGAGAAATCTGTTGTCTCTTCAAAATGGCTCATCAAAATCATACATACAACAGATGGAAGCATTGAAAAATATAAAGCAAGATTTGTTGCCAGAGGGTTCTCACAAAAGGAAGGAATCGGTTATGAAGAAACATTTGCTCCTGTTGCTCGCTACTCATCTGTCAGAACTGCGATTTCTATTGCCGCATCAAAAGGATGGAAGATTCACCAAATGGATGTGAAGATTGCTTTCCTTAATGGCATTATAGAAGAGGAAGTGTACTTAGAACAACCAGAAGGATTTGCGGTTCATGATAATGCTTCTCATGTTTGCAAATTGAAGAAAGCTCTATATGGCCTTAAACAAGCTCCTCGAGCATGGTATGAGAGGATAGACAATAACCTCTCCAAGTTAGGATTCTCCAGAAATGATGCAGATCCTAACCTCTACTTCAAGGTAATAAATGGTGATATGATAATTCTTATTCTTTACATTGATGATTTGTTGATCACAGGAAAAGACCACCTCATCACCAAGTGTAAACAAGATCTTGCATCCAAATTTGATATGAAGGACTTATGTCTCCTTCACTACTTCCTTGGTTTAGAGGTATGGCAGCAAGGTAATTGCATTATCCTAAATCAAGGAAAATATATTATTGACATCTTGAAAAGATTCGGGATGATGGACTGCAAGCCTATGTCTACACCTATGGAGACAAACTTACATAAGCTAAAAGAAGTAGTTGCAGACTCAGAGTTAGCAGATTCTACTGTCTATCGACAAATGATTGGGTCATTGATGTATTTGGTCACCACTAGACCAGATATTTGTGATGTAACAAAAGAACTCGGTTAGTTTATGTGTGAACCCAAACAATTACACTTAGTTGCAGCTAAACACATTATGAGGTACCTGCGAGGCACAATTGGACTTGGCTTGAAGTATGACAATGTAGATCTAAATCTGCATGGATATACTGACTCAGATTCGGCTGGAAGTGTAGTTGATCGTAAAAGTACTCCAAGGTGTTGCTTCAACCTAGGATCAGCCATGATTTCCTGGTGTAGCAGGAACAGTCTTCAGTTGAATAGAGTTCCACCGAAGCTGAGCACGTTGCAGCGTTTATAGGGGCTCAGGAAGCAGTATGGTTAACAAAACTTCTTGTAGGATTGTTTGGACAATCCTTGGATCCCGCAATCATCCATTGTGATAACTAGAGTTGCATAAAGCTTTCAATGAATCCAGTGTTCCACGACAGATCAAAGCACATTGAGATCCCTTACCATTATGTTAGAGACATGGTGACGAGAAATGTTATCCAGCTAAGATATATTAGTACAGATGAACAAGCAACAGACATTCTAACCAAGCCTCTCTACAAAACAAAGGTGGAATACTTTAGAGGTAAGCTTGTTATGATTAAAATGTAATTTTCTTGACATTGAGTCTCAACAATATAATATTATTGTTCTAATATTTAAAAGATAGTTAATGTGTAAACTATTTTGTCATGTGTGTGATTACATGACTTCATGGGCCCCTGTGAACATCTTGAAAGGTGACGATCTTTCAATGATGTACACTTGTTCTTATGGTTACTATTGTAAGGTGACGACTTTACAATAGTTAAACCTTACTATCATGAGGGATATCATGTGACTTGATATCTGTGGACATGTCATGATAGTTCATATCTCTTAAGCAATATTAACTAAGTTGTGAGTAACCAAAATAAGTTATATTACTAAGATATTTTCATGGTGGATATTATGTGAAATAATATCCGTGGATATGCCATGACTGGATATCCTTATGATAGGCATCATGTGAAATAATGCCTGTGCACATATCATAAGGGATATTGTGAGTATGACAAATATCATGTGACTTGATATTCGTGGACATGTCATTACTCCTGATATCACATTGAGGTGATATCTCTCTCACTCATATATGAATCCATTGTGTTTAATTCAGGATAGTAATCATCCTCCCTAGCTAAGAGGGAGTGTTAATGATTTGTTGCTTCGGGCGGATTAGTCCTATCGATAAAATCAAATGCATAAGTGGCCTATCGGCCTTGAGCATTTGATTACTATCTTTTCTTTGTATTTCACTATGATTATTGATTATCATAATACATGATTAATAATAGTAAGATAACTATCATATATATATATTTAATATTGTACATGTATATTATATATACATATATACATGATTGAAATATAACCATTGTTAATCTTGCTAATGATGTAAATCATGCTGTTATTCATACTATTTAATAATAATAATCATGCTGACAATACTTATCGCATTGTTGATAATAATACATACATCGATATTGAGTATCGATATCCATACTAATGATATCGATATCATACTATGCTATCAATGGCAGCATACTATGATACCGATATAATTAATAATGCCTTGATGTAACTACGGTTCGATAATGTGTATCGCACTTAATTATATTGCAATGTGTACCGATGTTAGTCATCGATAATAAACAGCCGATAACAATTCATGGACATGTCTACATAGAGGCATGTCTCTACGCGGACTATGTTCGCGTAGAGACATGTATCCACGCTGTTGTATATAAAAAACCGATTTAATATGAATTGGGAGGTACCGTAATCAATAAGTAGCAACAAGTTACAGCAAAATATATATTTTGGAATCGTTGGATTAAGCATACATCAGCAGCATTATATATACCATTCTGATCTGCATTACAATCTCTTTATATTGTTTACTTCTCCATATCATCAGAATTAAAATACCATAACCTCTAAATCTGATCAAACCTTAACAAAAGTAACCTAGTATTCAAGGCAAAAGAATCCCTTTTATTGTGCATCACCTTGGAGGGGGGGCAAACTGAGATACAAGTTCGAATGGGATCATGGTTCGAGAGGGTACAAGGAATTGTAGAAGGCAATCTCTGTTGGGCTTGGTGTAGAAATGGCTCCAAGCAAACCTTCATATCTCTTTCTCTCCAAGATTATACATAGTATAATTTTAAGCATTTTTGTCTAACTCTAACAATAAGATAAAAATGCATTGGTACTTGTTCTTATGCTTTATATGCAAGATCTACATGCAAGAGTTCGTTTGGTTAACAAGTTGTTGATTGGTAAGTTCAAACCCTATCCCTAAATTGTGTTATTTATGTTTTTAGGTAAAAGTTAGTGCAAATTTGGGAAGGAGATATTATAGCCCCATTGCAAATGGGGAGTGGGTGTCTGCCTTGCCAATTAGGATAATAACTAGACTTGAATCCTTAACTCAGGGATTGGACATGCATTCTAAATAGCTATCATTCGTATGGCTGAGGTTCATTTACTTGTCAACCCAGGGACATATTACTCAAAATGGGCCAACACTGTTTGTGCACTAAGTTCCAGTAAAAGCCATTCTATCCTGCTGCAGCAAATGAAGTTATTGAAACAAACGTACAAAGATGCAATAACTAAATGGCTACGGGAAATCTTAAAACTAAAAGATGATTTAAATGAATAACTGTTATCTATGTTCAAAGCTAGCAAACAGCAACTACACTGTCTTCTTTGGCTGTAGGAACAGTCAATTGCAAGAACAACCACTACAGCAAAAGAAAACTTAATTCAACAATTACACAGGATTACTCACCAAGTGGGCCCCCTTGGATGAGCATACCCAGATTTCAAATGCTTCTATATGCTCAGAATAACATAACTTTATTCATTATCTCCAAAAGCTGTTACAATACATAAAATGTAATGTCCCCACTTTGAAATAAAATTTAATAATAAAATTAAAATATAAAATAATATAATTAAATATGATTAATTAAAAATTAATTAAGTTAATGAAATGTCAAAAGACATGAAAGGAAAAGTTGTGACTCCCTCAACAATGAGATATAAAAGGGAGAAGAGAACCTCATTTGAGAGGGGGAATAATTTGAAAATGAGAGGTGCATATCTTATTTAAATAATAAGTGCAGATCTGATTATGAGAGGTTGTGTCCCTTTCAAAGGGCAGAAATAATGAAGAGTTGCACTCTTTCAAAGGGTGCTAATGGTGAAAGGGCGTGTCTCTTGCCAAAGGGTATACATGATGAAGTGGTGTGACCTCTCCCTCACATTGAGAGATATAAAGGAAAGGAATCAAAGCATCCAATAACATCACCATGGACTGATAAGATCAAAACTCTTATTATGTTACAAGCAGTAACATCTTTGTTCTTAGTGGTATGCATGGGGATGAGCTGAGTTGTTCATTCACATTTTGGCATAAAGTGGTTATATATACTTATGGATAGAAAATCGGAAGAACACCACCATCATTGCCCAGATGGGTGGTTCTATATGCACAAAGTCAGTAAACCAGATCGCATGAATACATGGACTAGTGTCAGGGATGACAGTATATACATAGCAAAGTGACAAAGAACTACAACACAAACCACGACAGTACAGTTGCCATTACAAAATTAGTCATAGGCACAAATTGCATACTCATATGAATGAATGACACCTTCAAAACTGCTAGTATCATTAACTCTATTAGTCATAACATATCCTCAATTGTCAAAATCCGGAAAGTTGATCAAGATAAGTTCCATTATTTGAATTAATCTCAGAATTTTATAGTAAAATATATCTAATTCTGATAAAATTGTATTTATTAATATATTACTATTCTAATTTGTGGTTAGAATGGATGTCTCCGGTTTAAATTAAGGTAAATCCCCAGTGGGGACATTAATAAAACAAGGAAAATACTGCTTAGCTCTGAAAACTCTGTCTAACCTCTACGAAGAGGTTCGGAACTTTATTTATAAGAAGCTTACAACAAACTCTTAACTACCTAGACCACGCCAATGAGAATAGGCAGAAACTTTTATTACAACAAGGAAGAAGTCAACCACAAAGATCGTGGGACTTTTATCATTACACGGCCAGGAATATAGCATGACGAGTTTCACTAGATTGCTGCCTGCTAAAGACAGTCATAAATAAATCTGGAACTGCCTCACTATTCTTTAGCCGCTCCACTCGAACACCATCTCCCTTATTGTCTTTAATGCTCTCAACCACCTTGAAATATCTCTAATGGCTTGCATGAGGTGATCCTACAAATTGTATAGCTTGACCGCTTTTGCAGCTACTTATTTATTCCTGCATCAAGGGTTAGAGCACACAAGCACATACATATCCATTTTCTGTCAACCATAACATTTATGCATCCATACATCAAATTATCATAGTAATTTGCATAGCTTCAGGAATGTATTTGTAGCCAAAACAATACATGGTTCAGCAGGTTCGGTTAATATTCAATATGCACACAGTCAAAATTCTAATATACCCTATGACCTTCACATTGTCTAATTACACAACTTAAATCATGAAAAACATAACAGACATGAACACAAAAAGAGCAATTATTTCAACTCATCAGTGGGGACCCCCTCTTTTCGCTTGGTAGGCTAGTGTCTTGTTCAAGTTTTAGTTTGGCAACTTTTTGCAGTCTTTAGCCTTAGAATGAGAAGATTTTGTTTTGACAAATCCAAGAATGAGTTCGGGATTAAAAGTGAAGGTTTTGAAAGGTGAGTCCTGCTTTAGTTATTGCAATGGGTGGAATTGCAAGGTCCCCTTGCAATTTCGCCCAAGCAATACATTTGACCTTTGTATCCCCCAATGTTGCATTGCAAAGATTGCCAAGTGTGTGAAGTGATGAATTCATGCGTAAGCCCTTGAAAGTTCCACTTTTATACATGAGGGAGTGAAAGTTCAACTTTTATGCATAAGTATGGTGAAAATCTGCTCAACTTCAATTCTTGTTCATGTTGCAACCACTTCAATTCATACATAAGCACTAGTAAATTCTGCCCTTAGTTTACACATGAGCGTAGTGGATTTTTTACCTTTCTTCATTGCACGAATAGTGTGAATTTCTGCCCTTACCTTTGCAATCAATGCATGACCACTTGCAAGATCTGCTCTAGATAATGCATGAGTTGTGTAAATTTATGCCCTTGTAACTTCTTGTAACGCATGAGCACTATGAAATCCCCAAATCTTACACAAGCATGCAACATACTCGAAATATTACATGAGAACCTCAAAACACCAATTTTCTACATGGCAATGATGAAACCACAAGTTTTTACACAGCAAGGATATGATGAGGGCCAAGTTGCAATTTTTACAAGCCAAGGAGAAAGTTCATTATTTAGTGCATAGGGCAATCTGAAGATTTAAGTGTTTGAATCAATATGCAAGAAGTGCATAATCCACTTTTATTTTCCAATATTGTGCCGATTCAAATTAAGAGTATCATATTGGAAATATTGGAGTTGGATTATCGGCAGCGATATCTACCGCATGTGTTGCCGAGAGTAGTATTTACAATGGTGACTCTAATTATCGAAGTACATCAAGAATTGTCGTCCAAGGTTACCACAAGGTAGACTATATTGAAGTCCTTTGTCGTGATTTGTGTACGCATTGGCAGGTTCAAGAAAATAGCTGGATAAAGGCTCTCTAAAGACGAAAAGATTCCTATTGTCTCCAAACTGACAAATACTAGGAGAGCGCATGAATATGGGCACTAGCAATTTAGTTTATGGAAGCACATCCTTCACAGTGGTATGATTGTGACATTTGTTTATTGCATCGATGTTCTTAATCAATGATGCGAATGATTTCAAACATGGACTCTATCCTCTAATCGACTGCTCTGGTATTGGCAACAACTTGGTCTTGTTCAAGCTGAGACTCCTTGAGCCTTAATGATGCATTCTACGCTAATTTGTCCAAGTGCATAATATTACTATTTACTATAATCACCTGAGAAGATATTTTTCTATTGAGACAATATATCAATGTTAGCACATTTCAACGCTAAACATTAACACAATCTCATATCGAATGCATCCATCTATATTTCCTCTGTTGGCTTATTGTTGTTAATAAAGACTTTCAGATTGTATCCCGTGCAAGTATATTTTAGTTTACCATATACTTCATGTTGTATTGCAATATCCATTTTAAATATACTAGCAGATTGATATTTGAGGTGGCTCGAAACTACATGTGATTAAGTGTGAAATTTGAAAAAGCTATTGTATTTCCCTATTATCCTTATTTGGGGATATTTTAGAGTGTTATTTGTACATGGTAATCAAAGAAGCTAAGTGGAGGTATCAATCGCCTCAAATAGCATCTTTCAAGTATTCCTTGTTGTGATGGCAACGAATGTCCAACAACCCCTACTCAAGTAAAACGAGAGATGATAGCCCTTCTTGCAGCAATAGATGAAAAGAAATTGGAAAGGAAGAAGACACAAGAAGCCATTTTTCCTAGTTTATCAAGAAAATTTAAGGTGGATATGCAAGGCATTCTCGGTTCTAGTCATGATCCATACATGTCCCATCCTCATCGATTTCAAGATTAGTCTAGTTTTTTGTGTGTAGAAATGAACCAAGGTCACAACCTTCATTGGAAGCTATTGGGTGGAATAGGGAGGTGCACAAAGAAGTAGATAAGGCTTGTACAAATTTTTTGGTATTATAACAACCTTTTCTTCAACATGGCAAGGATTCCATATTGGGAGAGTTTGGTGACAACATTGACAATTGTAGGGAAAGGGCACAATGCCCTCACTCCAAGAGATTTAAGTGGCAAGTTGCTCAAGGATGCTATTGTAGATGCAAAACAAATTGTTTAAGATGAAAAGAAGCAATGGAGAAAGTATGGATGCTCAATTCTTTCATTAAAATACAAAAAAAATGTCGTCAATAAATGCTTCATGCAAAAAATGGGAATGAATGATTTTGTGAAGCTTTGCCTTGAAGGCTTGATGAGTCCTTGAAATGATTGATTGAAGACAACTTAAGTCTTTCTCTTGCTCAATACAGTTACAAAGTTCTGATGATTATTTGGATAGAGGGTCAGCATGCTTATTTATACTTTTTTTGAGGTTGTGGGATGTGGATGAGTCCCATTAACAATCTAGGGTTAGGGTTAGGTGTTTATATTTCTTTAATAACTATACTTTATTGCTGAACAAAGTTGTGGGGACTTCTTGGGATTTCTGAAATGGGTGGACTCCTAGGATTCCCTTGGCCATCTTGTGGGCAGTGGAGTGTTCCCCAACATCCACCTATTTCTTTATTAAGTATACTTTATTGCTGAACAAGTTATGGGTAATCCTTGGGATTCCTGAAATGGGTGGACTCCTAGGCTTCCCTAGGCTGTCCTGGGGCCAGTGGAGTGTTCCCCAACATCCCCAATAGAGGAGAAGGTCCCAAAGGCATTCCTGCTTCTATGATGACATCTCAGGAATAGCCCTATCTATTGGTGGTAAGGAGGGCGAGAGGAGAGTGCTAGATGGGTGTTTAATCTTCATCCCAAAAATGTGTGCATACCAGAAATTTGTCATTTTCAATGGGAACACATCTTCATAGAACTATGCTTTCAATGGTCATTTCCAAGTTGCATAAATACTGTCCAAATGCCTCTAAGGTCTTCTCAACCACACATCTTGTCCATCCTTGTCAACTTAGACCATGATCAGCCTCATTTTACATTCCCATCAAACATACACTACAAACCTGTCCAAGCCCAGAGATTTCATGCCATAGGTAGAAATCTCTAGACTTTCAAAGTTGCATAAAGGTGTTTCAGTTTACCTTTGCCTTGTTTCTTAACCATCTCTATCAGTCTTGAGCATCCAAAACCTCTTGCAACCCTGCTCCATTGGAATCCACTCAAAAGCTAGCAAAACTATGGTTTACATATATTGTTGAGATCTTTTATATGTTTCATCTATCAATTTAGAGGCATTTGAATCACCTTTCCAGACATGAAAATGTAGAATCAGTTTTTAGTGGCTGTCATGAAACTTGCGTTACAAAATACTCAAAAAGAAAAGTTATCAAAGGTAAGGAATTTGAAATAATAAAAACCATTGAATTGTTCACAATATACATACCTGAAAACTTTGGCAAGAAATGTTGTTCCATGGCTTGTCCAAGGCTTTTTGTCCTTCTATGTAGACTCCCTTTCCATGCCCCTGAATAAGGTAAATTCCAGATCAGAAATGAAAGCATTTCATGCCTGACTCAGGCTATGATTACTATCTTATGTTTCTTATTTTCGACTGAAAAATTAATTCATGGAAAAGAAAAAAGTATCACAGCAATTGATATCAGAATCTTTCGAAACTCATAAATATATAAGCAAATGTAAATGGTTGTCCAAATAGAAAAAAAATGACAGCTAATGATTCTCGCATTCAATGTGCAAGCAATAACAATACAATGCTAAAAATTTATGGACCCATATATAATTAAAACTAATTGAATCAACTGAGTTTAAAACATGACAAATTTTACAATACTGCTGACTGAGTTCTAATCATCAACACAGACAAAATTCAAATGCTGATCACTAATATTCTTTCATGAAAGATAGAACTCTTAAAATTTTGTCCCTAACTGTATTTATGACATCTACTACACATTAGATCAACAAGGTACATTTCACTTTTTCCTTCAATGGCAAGGTAGCACCAATGTGCAAAGTGTAGACCTTAGATACAAATAACAAATGAATGCAATCACTTAAACAAAAGGATTGACCATGAAAACGCAAGTTTCCAGATATACATTTCAAAAATATCCTTAAATTTTCATACTTTGCATAAAAAACATTGAGATTGATTTTCCCTCATCAATAGAAACTGTGACAACATGTATGGTATGAATTTATTGATTTGAAAAACATGTTCAAATGAAACTAAATTAAGACACATATTCAGTTAGAACTTAGAAGTGAACATTGAAAATTGCCTTGATGAAGATTTAGGGACATTATTGTAACTTTTTTACAGAAATATATATATATATTATTTTGTTTATTTTATTCCTTATAGATTTTTTGGTCAGAAGAATTTGAAGCATGCTATGCAATACTAATATGGTCAAAGATAATACCCAAAGTATGCCTAAGGATTCCTACTAAATTAATGACCGTTTAAACGTGTATGCTCCTCAAAGAATGGATTTCATTCATCAAATTGTGTGAATCTATTGCTAATTTGCATCATATTTTGGTTAAGTGTGGTGGAAGTGAATGCAAGACTTTTTATCGAACTGTCAGAATTAAATCCTGGGATGAAGTTACAGCATAAACATGCATTTAACATGTTTTACAATGTCATAACTTCTTAACATTTTGCCCAATACCACAACAATTTCAGTGGACTACTACCTCATGTTTTACATGTTTTTATCAATGTTACCCAAAGTTTCCAAAAAAGGAATAACCGGGGCAGGGTGACAAGTTTCAAAGATCGCTTTATTTAGGCCACTTTTGGGGATGCTAGGGGATACCAAACGGCACAGTTATATAAAGAAAAGAGAAAATTTAAAATATAGAGGGAAATTTCAAATTTCACATATTCATATGATAAGATTGATAAAGCAGTCATCATATTCATTATAAATTCCTTCATACATAGCATTTGTGTTGAATTGAAAATTCACATGGGAGTCGAACAAATTAGAAAATGTCAAATTTAATTGCTTTCATTAATCATTGTCAATATGCATATGATACTAAAAAATACTGTGCAAGTTACAACAAAATGCCCTAAGGTTGCAAGGTTCACTTTCAACTATAATATGAAAATACAAAAACAAAGAAAGTATACTACTGCCCCTAATCTGCATCTCCCCACTCTGCATCAAAATCAGAATCCTCCTCTAAGTAACTGCCACTGCAAGGGTTTGCCTCATTGTAATAACCACCCCTACCAAATTTTTCCACAAACTTGTATATACTTCAGCTCAAACTCACAAATTTTCATCAAACAGTTTGGAAATCATAAAATCAATCAATAAATCTAATTTGAGGGGTTTGGGACAGCTACAACTATCAATATTGATCATAGGAATAATTACAAACAGTTGCTATACATGGAGATAGGCATTGACAGTTTTACAAACTATTGGAATTCAACGATTTAATTGCTGATGAAATTTTATTATGCAAATACACAGCTGAAAGGTAAATTTTCCTAACCTTCAATTCTTGAAAACTCTCCTATACATCATAATTTGATAAATCAATCCCTTTTTGCCTCATACATGGTTATAGAAGCAAACTGCCGTACATCCCATTTCTTGATAATCCCATTGCTACAACTATAGATGAGGCACAAGTTGCTTACGACATGAACCCTGCTAAATGCAGGACATTGATAAACGAAGAATGGTATAAGGAGAGAAGGCCCCTGAGTATTAGGATCAGTAAAAAGACCCCCAGAAGTGACTTTCATAATGAGCATGGTGATATGGTCACCTTACTCAGCCAGGTTATGGGACTCCCTCAGTCTAACTTTTTTGGAGATTGGATGTTCTACTTTACGGAGTAGGTCTTTGCCGAGAAATCCAAGTTCGACTGGGCTCAAATCATCAGTGATAATATCCATACACAGCGAGTCGAACTTGAGGAAGATAAGTACTTCACCATGACCTCCTACCTGATTTACATGTTTGCTCGACACCAGCCACTAACAAGATTAATCAAGAAAGGTGAAATCGGGAATGGCCCAAATCAAGTCAAGGTGTATGAATGCTACCCTCAATTGCACTACTATGACATTGCTCAAAGAGAAAAGAACAACGTTGCTTATGCAATTGGTCAATATGAGAGTGTCAATGACGCCTTTACAATGCGCCTAGTCAAGTTGATGCAGGGGGGATTGCACATAAGGCTCTCAGAGCAGGCTACCATTTTGGTACAAAAGTACGGCGCATGGTTTATTCAATTCCCTAGGTTCACCTATATCAAAATAGCCAACTTTGAGGGAGCACCATTCTAACTTCCACGCTATCCCACAGACAAAATAATCCTTATGGAAGTTGCAAGGCAGGCACATCCAGCAGGCAGCTTACTCAAAGATAAGAAACAGTTCGGATTCACCTTCCCTATGATTTTGGGTGCCCTCGATGTGCATTTCGAGAATTCGGTACAAGCTGATGAGTCACTTGCTGAATTAGCATCTTATGGCCTATAGAAACATTTCACAAGGAAGTTTTTCGATCATGACAATTTGGCAAAAAGAGCCTATGGGAGGCGCTACAGAGCAAAGGCATCAATTGAGGACTATTGGAGCAATTGCTCCGATGACTATGAGGTCCAACGGCGTGAATATTCAAGGCTAAGTGTGCAATAAATGTGGCTTTATGAATACCATCGGGTCCCAGATCAGGTGACAGATTCTGGCAATTGCTTGCAGGTCCAAGAGTTTGAGGCAGTAAAATACCTCTTGCCGAGCATTGATTGGTCTCAGGATCCGATTACTGATTATGAGGCAGTTATGGCAGCTCCAGGAAGATATACCGATCACTAGTTATCCCAGCAGATTGAGAGACTAACCCATGAAGGAATGCAATTTACATACCATATGATGGGTAGTCTCGATTCCTAGTCTTCGGAAGATGAGGGAACCTCAAGTGCACCGAAAGAAGAAATTGAGCAAGCCGGAAAGAAGAGGAAGAAAGCCAGAGCTAATAGAGGGACTCGGGCATCAGAAAGAACTAGAAGGGAAAAGATCCCTATTAGAAGGCCAGAAGTCAGTTCGCCATCTAAAGACCCCAGTTCGGAGGATGATGTAGTTGAACTTGACTATATACCTGCTCCGCCTTCCCAGAGTGATGTTGATGCATTCGAGGCTAATAATCCTCCAGCACAAGGTGAGCCAGATGCAGAGGTCAAGATCATGGTTCTAATGAACCTGGAAATCAAGTTGAGGACGGAGAAATTCCGCCTAATCAAGAGGCTAGTAAGCATGAGCTCACCCAGGGGAGTCGACATGAATTCCAATTGAATAGCACCGGAAAAGATGACACCATCGTCGAAGGAGAACGAAAGGGGGATGAGACCCACGAGCCCGACAGAACTGAAGAGCAACCATCACAAGGGGATACCCGACAGTTGTTCAGTGAGGTAGGGGAGAACTCAGTTATGAGTAAAGGACTAGATACTGCATCTATTCCTTCGATGACAAATCAATTGCAGATAGGCAGTGAGCCAGCTGAAACCTCTAAGGAGCAAAGTGGGAATTTGGCCATAACATCTAGGCAGACCATCCCTCAAGATTGGCTAATTGCTCGTGCACAGCGGAAAGCAACCGTCAAGTTGCCTATCAACTTGGAGGATATCTTCTCTCGCATAGGGGAAACAAAGTCCAAAGGAAAAAAAAAAAGCCCAAGACCTACTCCCAGATTACCAAGGATGAGCAGAGGAACCGCACCATCCATATCACTACCCCACCTATCGATAAGCCAGCAGATCAAATTGCATTGGTCGATTATAGCATTGCAACCATCCCGATAGGACGAGCCACCAAAGAGCAAGAAAGGGAAGGGTTCAAGGATTCTGTGCAGAATATGCTTGGACAACTTGACGAAATGACTGCTGAGAGAAACATGTACCGAGTTCATGCTGAGCAAGCTGAGGGATATATTGATCACCTGCTAAAACCATTGCAACATGCCCCTGAATCCCATGTCCCCCCATTGGCATTGGCACAAAGGACTACAACAGAGTTTGAAGGAGTATGTGATACCGCCAAAGCTATCAAGGAATGGATTCGAGACGTTAAGGAAAAGGGAGAGCGAATCATTGAAGATGTAAAGGAAATGGCCCACCACCGAGAGACCATTCTTGTCAAATTGTTTGAAGTAAAGAAGGAGTGTTTCAAGGTCCATGAGGTGGTTGGTACAATTCTTCCCCTCATAAGGGCTCTTTTCTGGACCCACACGCAAATTCCCACATTGTCCGCTATCCTGGATCCTTATGACATCAGTGTTTTTAAAGAATGGTACTAGACTGCCAACATGAAGAATGACACAAAAGATACCATTAATAAAGAGTAGGAGGAATACGAGGAGATTTTGAAAAACATGAGGGATCTTGGTGGAAAGATTATTCGATCAATGGTTCTGGGCTGGAAAAATAGTTTGTCCGATGATCAAGTACAACCAGATTGGGAGGATGGATTGAGAATTGATAAGGTCGTATACTCCATGGAGGATCTAGAGTTTGCCAATGGATTGCATTCGGACATATTAAGTTTTGAGGCTCATCGGTCTGATTGGAAGGATGGGTTAAAGCATGTAGATCACCACTTGGAGAATATGCAATATAAAATACACCATCCTCCCATGCCCCAAAGCATGGTGTTGTTCCAGCTATGCATCAAATTTCAAGAATATGTCTGAGCAGAGAATACAACAGGTCGGGACATCTAGAAGGAGTATTTGCACAGCGAGGATGAATTTTTGGAAAAAGGGTCTACAGCAGAAAAGGAGAAAATGCTTTCATAATGTGCAAGTTTCTTTTAAAAATCTTAAAAAACACTTTTTAGGCATAAAGTTCATTTCTAACTACCAAAACAGTTGTAAATCTTGAGCTCCGTGCATTTGCACTTTTTGGAGCAGCTTTTTGGGGTAGTTATTAATTACCTTTTTGGTAGTTATTGTTTCTCCTTTTGTTGTTGCTGATATTTTGCCTCCCATTTATGGGTATGAGCAGTTTTGGTAGAGGATGAATCTGGCCCACTTGTTTAAGTTTAATCTTGGCCATTCATCCATTTTTGGAATTCTATATAAAGCAATTAGTTCCTCTTTGTAAAAGGAGAAAAAACAAAGATTGTTGCAAAAAACTCTGGCAAAATACATACAAGATTTGATGGATGTTAAAGCTGTGTTTGTTTTACTGTGAGTGCATGGTCCTCTTCTCCATTTATTTCATATTTCTACAACTGTAATTAATTTCAGACAATTATTTATGCATATATTTGATAGAAAATCTTGGTTCATACCATTAGGAAATAGTTGATTATTGTTTCCTTTGCATGGTTAGTCTGAAACCCCTTCTGTGCTAAGTTCGGTTATTAGATTTGGATAATTACGTGTAAGAGTCTATCATTCATATCTAAATAGCTTGAATATTCAAAATCCTTAGATGATTGCACTGGTTTTTACCTAGTTGCGCTAATTGGCTAGCAAAGTAATTTCTAGTTATTTTGAGATTTCCGTCTACGTGTTGAGATATGTTGTCTTAGTTAGAATTAGTTAGCTGTTCTTATTCACCCTTTATCACTCTCTCCCTTTTTCCTTTTTCATTAAAGAAACCATCCCGTCAAGTTGAAATAACATCAATTAAAAGCAAAATCAGATGATATAGGACTGTAAACTCTAGGGACCCTGTACGGAACCAATTCCGCCTAACCATAAGTCCCCTTTGTGTTTCCAACAAAACACATCAAACTACTAAGCTATCCTGCAGTCAAGACTTGATAACCAAAACATTGAGGTCGTCCCCATTGATCAAATTCACACAGCATTAGGGATTTCATATCTCAAAAGAGGATAGGATTCTTAGCAATTTCTATTATGCGTTGGTCGGATGAAGTCGTAGTTCTGCGACTTTAGACACCTCAACATCATTCTCCGAGCAATCGGAGTGGATAATTGTGAGTCTGTGCCATGCATTCTCTTTGTTGGTGTAAATAATTATTCATCTTGGATATTATTAGACCTTACTTAAGTTTACTTAGGAAATGCATTTCATAGTAGTTTGGGTGTGAGACACTTGGGTGTTTGTGCCACATTGGGATAGTGTGTGTGTAGGAGAATTTCCACCTTTTATGGTGTTGATCTTGCTACTACTTTATCATATCCACTTATTGTGGAGTGATAATTCCACCTTCGGTGGGTGATCCACCTCGTGGAATATTTTATTGTTTCTGTCATGTCCCCTCTCTGAACATTATATATATAAAGCCTAATTGAAATAATTATTTTTAATTAGTATAATAATTATTTGAAATTTATTAAATATTATTATTTAATTAATATTTATATAAAATAAATATTACATATTAATAAGATAGTGATATTTAAATGTTTGATCAATAACAGTGTGTAACTGTAATTGATCAATAATAAATTAATAAATAAACATTCATTATCATAACAATATAATTAGAAACAAATATAATAATGAATAAATTCAGAAAACAAATATTCAATAAAAAACAATAAATAATAGAATAGCATTTATCCTGATCAATAAATAAAGTTAACTATTAAATCAAATGCCAGTGGACTGCTGATGTCAGAGACTGTCCCCTCAACAATGGACAGTCATATTCAGCAGAAGTGATTGATAATGAGTAATCATGAAGGCTAACAATTATAATAAACAAGGATCTAATCCATATTACACACGATCCATACCTGGTTTATAAGATATTATGTAGCGATCTGTATTCAAAGTCAGCGATTACACTTACACGGCGATTAGTTTGAAATGAATATTATGATAACAGCGAGGAAGTATCAAACAGAGAGCCCGTACTAGCCCATGCCAACGTCTAATGATAGAAATTCATTGTCAATGGTTAGTGTTAAGGCCCAAAAGTGCACCCAAAAACTAAGCTATTAAAACCTAGCACTTTTGGTTAACATGGGAACAATCACGAGTCTGTGGGTAAACTATTACTATGATTGGACCTCCAGATTAGGCTGGTTCCTGATATTGATGGATCATCTATTCTAATAAGACCTTAAGAAAACTTTTGAGGAAAAGGGAGAGGGAAAAAGAAAATGAGGATGAAATAAATGCTACAACATAAACAAGGTGATACACCAAATCATCTGGAAGATAACAGAAAAACTCTTTTAAATTCACCTGTTCTACTCATATGACATCTCTGAATTCATATCACAAAAGTGTTTCATACAAAGAGTTCTTGCTCAAAAAGTTGAAAGGAAATGACTTTCACAAACATTTTTTTTGATAAACTACAATGCATGACCTGTGATTCATGCATGAGATAGAAAAAATTCAAGAAAGGTTATTTCACAAATAACACAAAAATGAAAAGTTGCTCTCAATCACACAAAAAATTAACTCAGAAAATGATAAGGCATGAACTGATATTTTTATTCAAATCTTCTGTCACAAACTACAAAATGGGTTACAAGATACAATAACTCAGCTAGGCTAGAGAAAAAAATCCAGAACCTCTTGAAACTGAAAACCTTTCTTCCTTTATGCAAAAAAGCCTTCCAAAGGCAAGGAAGAGATGACTAGTGTTCAACTGAAAGTCTCCATGAGTCATCTGTAAGTGAAATAAATCTCCATTTCCGAATAGGGAAAGAAACCCCCACAAAAAGGCTTCAAACTCTGGATGAATGTGTGAAATCAGGTGTAAACTCTTGATCAACTGAAGGTTGACCCATGAAATACTCAAAATCAAGCTCTAACTGCTGGAGAACTAGCCCAAACTCATGAATAACTGCATTCTAAGCCCAAATTCGCCCCCCAAATTCATGTGATCACTTCATCTATCTAAGGTTCAATATTTTCCTTCCATGTGCATATCCATTGATTTTTAAAACACAATTATAATAAATATTAATTGGATTTATAATCCACCCAATTAAATATTCATTTTACATTGTCTTCTGTATATGGAAGAAAGGTATTTGAACCTTGGAGTTAAAAGATGCAAGAAATTTTAATTTCCTTTTAATAATATAGCTAGGAAATTAATATGTGCAAAAAATAATTAATTAGATATTTATTAATTATATAAATGTTGTTTTAGAAAATATCCATTTTTTACAACATTTATGTAGTTAATAAATATTTAATTTATATACATCTTTTACTATTTCATAAGTCTAAAAAGACTTAAGGGTTTTAAAGCCCCCCCACGACTAGGCAAAGTTTATTATTAAACATGTAAGTGGGAGTTTATAAAAACTTCGACCACCATGCATTTAATCTCCTTGTTTTAATAAAATGGGATCCCATTACATAGGAAAAAGGAGAGATGAAAGGGGGAAATAAAGAGATGAAAAAACCCTAAAATGATATTCATTTTGCACTTTGAAACTTGCCGAGGAAGAAATGCCGAGCCATTAGGGTTTTCGGACTGCTGATAGAAACTTGGAACTGCGTGTTTTACTTCTCTCTTCGGCAGTTGACTACGACTAGAACAGGTCTACTCCATGCGTCTTGTACATAGTTTTCATAAAGCCACGGCATAACTCCATTATTGCAAAAAATGAGAGGTAATTTTAAAGGTTCAAACTGTGAACTTTTGGCATTTTATGAGTTTCGCCTATCTTTTTCTTCTTAGAAAAACTCTGCTATCTTCTGCACTCCGAAATTCTATGAACTCGGCATTTGTGTTTTGGCGTGAGCTCTGATAGTGGGGTTTTCATTTTTTGCATTTTCTGGAAAAATTTGGAACTTTTCCTTTGCTTTGAAAATCTGCATTTTGAAACTTAAAATAAGAACCCTCTGAAGCATTTCGCATAAGAAATATTGTTTAGGTATGACATTCTGCAAATTTCTAAAATCTCCACTTTTTCCGAAAAGGAAAATTGGGGCTTTTGCGTTTTTTGGAAAAAAGAATTCACTTGTTACGTTACCTCTACACTTCTCTGAAAATGAAAAAACTGTAAATTTCTTTTTGATGGAAAATCTGTTGAAGAGGTTTTTAACGCAGAGAACTTTCTGGGCTTTTGAAAAGAATGTTGTAAAGAAAAATGAAAAACTCTGAAACTTCTCCTGGGTTCTTTGCTAATTGGGCAGAATAGATGAATTTATAAATATTTCCTAAGCAGGAAAACTCTGATTTTTGTGCATCTCTGCTATCTCTGTAATTTGTGGGTTTTTCCTTGCATTTTCTGGAAAAATTTGGAACTTTTCCTTTTCAAACTAAGAAAACTGAAAATGAATTTCTGTAAATTCCTCTGTATCTCTGCTTTTTGAAAGGAAATTTTGGGGTTTTTAAAATATCCACAGCATAACTCCATTATAAAATTCTGTCATACATTCATAAGGTTGATCATTAGAGGATGCACTGTTTCTATGAGACCTTTTACTGTGATTTTCATCATTCTTTGTAAGATCTTTTCTGTGATTTTCGTCATTCTTTGTAAGATCTTTTCTTTATTCACATCATCCTTACTGCTGTCTTCTTTGCTGCTTTTAAAGCTTTTAACAAGTCCATGTATACTGTATACTTGTCAAAGTTACTCTCCATGCATTTTTGAGAGCCGGAATGCGTTATCTTATGCTTCCTGTGTATACCTGCAAATATCCTCTGAACAATCAGATAGTTTTCATGAGTTGGGCTCAACCCTTGTGGGAGCCTCATTTAACCCCACTCATAATAAACCTTCTAAAATTTGCAATTCTTTACCTCTCCCTGCACATTAAACAAACAGTTAGAAAAACACTAATTCTTCAAGGAATGAAGGTGAACTTTTCTTTTTTTTTGCAATCAAAGATGTTTATTTTTTTGTGACGAGGGGATCTTGATTAATGATGTAGATGTATAGGTAAGATAAGTAGACATCTAGTCATTGCTTAGATTTTTTGATCTAACCCACTTCGCCTTTTAACTTTTTCAGGACAAGGAGAAAACTGGAGAACGGATTTCAAAAATGCAGACCTACAACGTCAAGAGCAGATTTACACCAGCCATATACCCCCAGGCAATGGCTGGTTCCTTTCTTATTTTATCTATGCATTTGCTTTATTAATTCAGTTTTCTCCTTTGCATAGGAAAGTAAGGATTACTCTCACGGTCTTTCTGTGAGAGAGAATTTATTTTAGATTACTTCTCGTAATCATTTCCTCCTTTCTGTAGATTACTTCTCGTAATCATTTCAACTGTATAAAATATAATGAATTAAATAACAATTGAAAGATTTCACCTATGTGACTGTAATCTTTGCCCAGATACTTAAATTTTCCATTGAGTTATAAAAATAATGAAAATTTCAGTAACAGTTAGAAGATCGATGAATGAGGAAACAGTAAGGGATAACGATTATGGTATATTCCTAAAGTGTTATGCAGCATCTAAACAGAGGCTAACAAGGTAAGTAGAGTTAACGTATGGATAGATGGCATTTAATTCACAACTAAATTAGTAATGTGAGGTACGATTAGATATGGTCACAAATAATCATTATGCACAAAAAAAGATACGATTTATTATGTTGTGAAGAGATATAATTTAGGAGAGATATGTCCCTTCATTATTCAAGAGGTGCAACCCTTTTATTTAGCAAGGTATAAGGGGAAGAACCGGGAAGTAGGATTGGGGGAGGCGGAAGGAAATCACAGCAGTAACAAAGAGTCAAAACAAGGGTAAATGCATTCCACACGGGTATGGAGTATCTAACCCACTACTTACTATGACAACATCAGAAATTTAATAAGATATAAATACTTCATTCTATTATTCTAATTTTATAGCATTTTTTCAGTAACTTAAATGAGATAGTCTAGAAGTATCAGACTCGAAAACTATCATAACTGAATTTAGTAAAGTACTAATAATCACAGTAGGTATAAATATTAAAGATTCTTCAGACATTAAATATAACAAATGTAGATATTTAATACAATGAATATAGATATCAAACGTCATGAGTATATATATATTAAACATGCATAAACATGACAGGGACATTATCTGACAACATCGATCAAATCAGGTCAGAACTGGTATTTAGTTACAGGCAATAGCATCTTTGTTCTTTGTGGCAATGTGCTTAATATATATATGCATAATATATGGAGCCCGATATCATCCTTATGTAGGATTCAATAAACTTAATAATAATAATATAGTTTTAATAATAATAATAATAAAGCTGTAATTATAATTATTATATAGTGTTAATGATATTATGTGGGAATATAACTCAGAAATTATTCTTTTAGACTGATCTTCAACGGATTTATAAAGGAAAATCCCAGATAGGCAAATTACATAATATTAACATAAGAGTGAAATATATGTAAAGCCAATATATATAAAAACATAAGAATGGCAGACCAAATCTGTTATGTGTCAGATCTGTTTGCCACATTACTATATTTACTTATTTATGTATCTATGTAATTAGAATAATCAATGAGGGATAGCATAAAGATGGATAATAATAAATATTAATATAATAATTATAGTTAATATTAATATAATAAAAAGTAATTATTAATTAGTAAATTAATAAATATTTATTAAATCACCAAAACAAGGTATTTATTAATGAATTGATAATAATAAGTATTTATTAATTAAAAATTAATAAATGTGTAATTGATTTATAAATCAAAAATAGGATTAATTATTTAGTATGGTAAGATAGCTAGTACTTGATAGACTAAAGAAAAGGTAGAACATCCTAGATTGGATTCATGTTAAGATAATTTTGTCTCTTAATTGATTTAGTTAAAGTTATAAATATATTGGAAATCGATTAATTACGGTTAAAATTGTCTTGAACCAAGTAGGGGACATTACAGTTTCTCCTACCTACCACACCTATTTCCTACCTACCCTTGTTTCTTATTGAGCCACATGTCATGTTTGTGTGTTCACATATCCATATAGCCTTGCCTATATAAGAAGGCTCATCTACATTGAACAACAATTGATGATCTAGTTGATCAGTATTTTCATCTTGATAGAATACAGTTTATTCCTATCATACATTTTCTCCTCTCTTATTTGTGATTTCCATTGCCTCTAGATCTTGGCAAAATCTCACTCTTCTTGAATTCATGGAGGTTGATATGTCCAAGGTTGGTGTCTCCAACCTACTTCCATTTTGAGTTCATCTTGGATTCCAGAGGGGAAGCCTTGTCTACTTGGAACTTCATCTGAACTTTTCTTGACGATCCGGCCCCCGAGGTCATCCAAATCTGCAAACAAAACCAAAAAGATTAAGTTAAAATCTTTGTTTTATGTGTGTATCTAGGGGTTTTGACAACTAAGTAAATTCCGATTTTCAACTTTTTCAATGCTTAGCAATTTGGACAGGTTCTCAACACTTAGATTTTTCTGAAAATTCTTAGGAAAACCGGAAAATGTGGATAAACTTGGGAACTTTGGGACTGATTTTAATCAAAATCAGACCTGAAAATGAAAATTCTAGTCCCAAATTCCACTAAGTATGCATTAAAATCCAATTGAAAGGGCAGAAAATGAGAGAGAAAGGAAGAAAATTGAGACATCTTTCTCTCTAAAAACTTCAAAAAATCAGATCAAAAACCCTGATAATCTGCCTTAGAAACCCATTTCACCTTCAGAAATAAGACAAGAAAGAAGAAAGAAGGTGCTGTTTGTCTTAGAAAATCTGTGATTGCACTTGAAATATTGTTGAAATACTCTTCAAAACCTTCAAAATCTGCTTCAAATCTTCCCCAAAACCTTGTTGAAAACCTTTAAAACCTGCATAAAACTCTTCAAAACTTCTCCAAATTCTCTATCAAGTTCGAACTTCATCATGAATAAAATGAGAGAATGAAAGGTTATTTGAACAAATCCTCAAGAAGTTTGAATTTTCAATTTAGAAACACAGCAAATCATTCCAGGTTCGAACTTATTTTGTTTCCAATTTTGCTTCAGTCTTTGAATTCCAAAAGAAAGTTATTATTTTCAGTTTTAGTTGAGTTGAAATCCTTTAGGAAAGTTCTGATTATGAATTTCAGTCTAATCAGAAAGTTTCTACTTTGATTCATGAATCAAATTCAATCTTCAATTTCTCCCAATTTGAAAACTTTCTAAGATGATTTCCTAGTTCAAACTTGGACAACTCTTTTGACAAGGCAGATTTCATGAGAATATTCTTTCACTTAAAACTTTAGTATGTTTCCTTGGGCGGACTTGGTAGTTTTCATTCCCTTGTAACTTGGGCCGACTTTATGCTTTTCATTCCATATTGCAAGTGAGAGGGCGGATTTGGTCACATTCACTCCCCAATGAGGACGAACTTCATAGCTTTCATTCCTTGTGCCAAGTTGATGAAGTGCTATTGTAGGGCGGACTTCATTAACACTTTGCACTTTTTTGCTTGTTATTTTCTTAACCCTTGGGTGGACTTGATCTCACCCTTGCACCATGTATATCTCTTTAAGGCGAACTTACTTGCTTCCCTCCCTCTTCTCATGCCATGGGGGTAGACTTCATAGAACTTTTTCTCAATCTACATGGCGAACTTGATCAAAGTTGTGCACCATGCCAAGCAGACTTCATAGAAGGTATTCCTAGGGTGGGTGGACTTGATTAGGACCATGACCATGCTAAATCTTCTCCAAGGCGGAGTTCTCTAATACCTTGACAACGTGACCATCAAGATCATCCTTGCTAGGCGGACTTTAAGAGGTTTGTTCTCCATGAAAGCCAGATTTGAAACCTTTATATCTTATCCAATTTTACTCAAATCATCTTGAAATTTTGAAACCACACACCATTATGCCTTTGGATTCCTCTAGCCTCCACAAATTTAGGAACTTGGATTTTTCGGACAAAATTTGAATTTTGGGTGAAATTCTCGATCATTTTCAATATAACTCAGAGTCACAAGTGCAAACCCTAGATCCCCTTTCCAACAATAGGAAAAGCAAGGTTCCCTAAAAAAATAGGAAAGACTTTCTAAAAATAACCATTTTGGGGATCATGCTCAAAGTGCCAAAAAAAAAATTTCCTAAAAATAGGAAAAAGCAAAAAGCAAAACTTTCCAAAAATAGAAAGTTGTCCAAATTGACCCAAATCAATTGCAATCTTTGTCCTTTTTTAATATCCCTTGCTGTTGTATGACTGAATATGTTGAATTTGGACGCAAGGAATTTTGTCAAACAATTGGCTTTCACCCCTTTAACCTATTGTTACTAAAATCTGATTTCTCTGTTGATGTTTATAGCCCAAGGAATATTATCATACAAACATTTAGCTCGTTGGGTCTGAGTTTCAATCTGATAATCTTGTGTGTTATTGACACAAGAAAAGGCTTTGCATAACATTGCGTGTTATTGACACCGATACACATGGAATGTATTTGCAGAAGATTTCAATGATTACAAACTCAATGCATAATGATTCTTATGATATTTTCAATGCATATTTATGAATTTTCAAATGCCAAATGTGCATTTATGGCCAAGAGACATTTCTACAAACACTTGGCATACAACTGATATCATTATAGACATAATACTAAATAGAGACCTGCAACTTATTTTTCATTACATATGCGACAAGATGTGACTCTAAACTGAATCCCTTTTGAATGTAATTATTTACACAAACTCAGATTTGAATTTTATATATATATCTGCTTAAATCGTTTCATCTATAGCAACATTACTGACCCCAAATTTACATGGAAACTAAGACAAGAACCTGTTATATGATCGCTGGTAGCTGAAGAAGCAAGCAATATCTGGAAGATGGAGTCCTTCTTAAGACCAAATAGTAGCTTTTCCCAAAATCACCCCTGTTTCTGAAGTGTGTCAGTCGTCAATTAAATAACAGCAGCTGCCATGGTCTCCTTTCCACTCTAAAGACCATTGATTTCTCCTCAAGATGAGAGAGCTTCAGTCAGAGGGTTGAATCGATGCACCATTTGGCCCTTATGAGCAAAAATCATGGTATTTCCCAGGCTGATGGTAATCTGAAAGATGTCTGAGATTAAACTCAGAAATAAGCAGATGCTAACAGCTCCTTGGAAAGAATCAATGAAATCCTCAAGCAGTCATGATGTTTCCATCAACTTCTCAAAATCGAACTTAAGCAAATTGGCTTTGGGCCACGGATATGGCACCAATGAGATGACTGAATTATCACCTCCACAAATGCAACCCTTCAAGAGATGTTTCACTCCCTCAATTATGCTATCTATGGGAGTTATTGTTCCCAAAGACAAGTAGATCAACTGCAGAAACCTTAGGCTTCACAGCTCAATAACACAATATAGATGTCAAGTAATCGATGCCCAAAATAATGAGCCTCACCCTCTATTTATTCTTTTCTTCACATGGGTAGGCCTGCTTCTAGAAGAATCTCTTTTATAAAATAATATTTAATTGCACTTGAAATAATTTTAGAATATCATTAAAATATAAAGTGCAATTGACTTCATACGTGACATCATACGTGAGAATACATTATCTCACCAAAATTCATAAAAATAAAATGTGAAGTCACAAGCAACTGCCCAAGGGACCCTCTAAACAAACCGTATTAGCCTACGAGAGCCAGGAATATGCTAAAACCTCTACGAACTGATCCTCATGAAAATGGGGACATTACACCTTTGGACTTTCTAGGCACACTGATAGTGTTGAGACTCTGATCTGACCATGGTTTGCACAAACTGACTTATGACTCTTCAAAACTTGGACCTTTCAAAACTGACAAAATTGATGTCGGGAAGGTTGCAAGAATCTAACAAAACCCTAAAAAGAAAAAGCAAGGAGGGTCCCCATTCTCAATGGGGTGATGTGTGAAAAAGGTCACAACAAGACGAACCTGTCAAACTCTTTCCTAACATTATCCACCACTTTTAGATCTCAAAAGAGTCTTCTAAATGTCGACTTGTACCCATTACCAACTTTACTCTCTATATGGTACAATTCTCCCTGTCAAAGCAAGTATTGTACACTATAGTATTCAAGAAATAATGCATATGCAAGGAGATGCAATGGTGTATTCATCTTGTTCCAATGGTGATAAATGATTTTCCCCACGCTTCAAAAAAATGTTTCTTCGAGGTCATTCTCTTTTTGTGCTATTATGGACTTTATATTTTCTACCATGGAGTCAATGTCATCATAGATTTCCCTCAAACATGGTTCATCAGTATCAACAAACCTAATCATACTCATGATATGCTCAATGAAACTCAAGACATAGTCCACATGAGCCCACGAATTCCCATCTAGTTGAGAAGCTTATATGATCTTCCTTTTAGTTGAGAAGCTTATATCTTTTTAATCCTTTTATTTAATGTTGTTGTGTTTGATCTTGCAGTTCAACAGTTACCTATGTGGGGACTCAGAGGAAGAGATCATTTTTTCACAACTAGAGCTTGCAAGTATTTCTCTATGGCCTAAATTTCATCTTGGTATGAGGTTTGATTCATATTTTATCAGAGTTGAGATCTATCTAGAGCTAATCAATTCACTATGCTTGCAATTGCATCAAACATGTTGGTGATCATTTATTGTTATTTCACTTTATTGGTTTTTAGTAATTGTATGGATGTGACTGGGACTCTTTACTCTCAGTTTTCTATTTGCTATAAAGAACTTGGAAGAGCTAAGTTTTCTTTTGTCATGTTCCCTTCTAAGAGTTACCTATATTTGACAAATTTTATACCAATGCAAGCACGTAGCACCTTTTGATCACCAAAACCCCAAGATCAAGTAGGGTGAGAGCACAAGGCAACTAAATTAAAAATTGTTTATGTTACCTAAATATTTTTTGTTGGCAGCAAGCCACTCAGCCATATACTTCAATGATTAGAAACTAAAGATTTCAATTAAGATCAATCTGTTCACTTCCGAGGGAATGCTAGTCAACCATTAGAAATCAAACTAAATTGAAATTGTGACATTTCCTAATTACAAATATTGTTAAACCAATGGAATAGCCACCACAAGTATGTTGAATTTATTGTCGAGAAAAATTGAAGTAATAAATGATTATAGGAATATATTACTGGTGTGGCCTACACAACATTACAACATCTTATGCAATATAAATTTAACTCCCTAGCTGCAGGCCAACCAATGGAGTGAATCAATAAGGTATTCTCAAATAGACAATGTTGACTAAAATAAAGGTCGCAAAGGAAAATTTGATGGCACCATTCAATATTGATATTATTCATGCATGTTGGTGACAAGATAATCACTATCAATGAATGGTATTGATTCTTTATAATTGTATTATTTACCCCTGTTGATGGATAGCTTTGGTCGGATCCTCAAAACCCGACATTGCCATCAAATGTTCGACCTCTATATATTTCCGGAGTTTCATTTAATGAAACAGTTTGTTAATATAAACTAATATTATGTTCCGTTATCTTAAGGCGTATTCTTCATATTATGATCGATGTCTAATATAAACAGAGAGACGTGATGGTTTACAAGGAGCCGACTATTGAATAATCGCGTTGCTTGGATGGTCATTCAGTTCGGGTATAAAGTTCGATTCATTCCTCACGTTCAAGGCAATAATCGAATATATACAATCATTCTTCAGCAGTTCGGAATATATGCATAAGCATATCGAATAACTCTCACATCTAGCAGATCGTAGAATACATTATCTAGAAAATTGTATATCATCCTTCAGCATATCGAATAGCAGCAGTTCATATTCATTCATGACAGTTTGAGAATTTATCAAGGAAGATCGAGTTCATTGCAGATCATACATTCTATATTGCAGATTGGATTTTCTCTATAGCAAACTGTTGTAATACATATAGCTTCAAGTGTGAAGCGAATTTCTTGTAAAATCACTTGACATAACTAAGACAATAAAGACACATTTTGTTGCTGGGTTTTTTCAGCTTCGAGAGGAAAGGTTTTCCCAGGATATATTTTGTGCATTTATGTTTGATTTACTATCTATCTAATCTGATCATAAAAACTTAACAACCCCAATGTCAACCCACATAAACTTTAAAAGAATACAATGCTAAAAAGAAATGCATAAATAGTGCTCAGATAATATCACACAAATTTGAATACATCTATTACTTATTGAACATTGAAGCTAGTTGACTGTAGAAGTAAAATGCAATACAAAGTGTTGAGCAATGCAAGTGAATACTAGAAAATATTGAAATGTTGTATTTAAGTTAAATTTTGAGTCCCAATGTAATCCTTATATTGGAATCATCGTGATAGAATATTAGGGTTTTCATCCCCATAATCCATTTCAAATCTCAAGGATTTCATCCTTGGATCACCTTTAACCTCAAGGGTTTTTATCCTTCAATTTAATTGCACCAAATTGCTATGGAGAAGAGGGTTGAATCATATGCAAATTGGGTTATCATTTTCTTGCTTTTCAAATTATTTTATGTGTTTTCTTCATTCACTTGGGCACCCAACTCTCAAAAACCTAAAATTAGATCTTGATATCCCTAGGAGTTACAAAGGTCTTATGTGCCCCTCTCAAGCAAAGGTCCACAACATATACACAATCCTTCCCCTGAGCTCGTGGCAACCCAATGATGAATTCTATGGATATACTTTCCCATTTCTAGCTGAGAATGGGCAAAGGTTGTAACAAACCAGCTGGTAGAGTGTTCTCATCTTTGTTCTTCTGACATGTACGACACTCCTTAATGTATCTGAAGACATCATTTTTCAACCCCTTCCAAGAAAATCTTTCTCGGATCTACCTGTAAGTCCTAAAACAACCTTGATGACCAGCAAGGGGAATGTCATGGAAGGTCTGCAAAATCTTCTCCTTTAGCTTAGATTCAGCCACAATGAAGATCCTTCCCTTGTATGAAAGATCCCTGATGGATCCCCTTGCTGATCTGCTGTAGTTTTTAAATTAATAAACTATAATTTCCTGTGTTTCCTTTAATGGTTTTAGAGAATAGACAGAAGTTGCAGAAGGTTTGTTTATTTTTGTGTTTTTGATAGTTTTTCAGCAAGTAATAATTGAAGAACAAGTACATGAAAAGAGTACTGGAAATAAATGTTCATACACAGCCAAATCAGAATCGTACCAAGCAGATTTCTGATTATTTAAATCAAATAATTATCCAGATAGTGATTCCAAACAATTCCAGGAAGATTACAATAACAATGATTCCAACCTGGATAAAGAGTGAATATTGCAATCGAGAATGAAGCTGCTGCAAATGTCCAACGCTCTTACATAGCTCCACGGGGGAAGAGAAATGGCTGCAAGGTACAATCGTACGGCTGTCAGGTGATGCCAAGCTGGAAACCCCAACCTCCATGCTGAACCCTAACTCTGTTCACTGAATCCTCCAGAAAGATGTCGTACCAACTCCAAGGAACTGAAACTGAATGCTAGAACCAATAACCACTGTGCTGGGGGCTACGTCCCATACAGGCAAGACCCTGGGGTTTTCGTCCCAGATGCTGAATCGCTCTCCAGAGCAAATTCTCCAAATCAAAGATGAAAATGTGTAAAAGATACCAAGAATTAGGTCTCAACTTCCTTATAACACCTTCCCACTTAGCTCGAACCCTAAAAGTGACTCAATGTGGCGTTTAGGGTTAAAATGTTATATTTCTCATTTTAAGTTGCCAAGTGCATAGAAAAACGACCTTTTTTCAAATATAAAGAAATCCGTTCACCAAAAGGATCTGAGTCAAAAGAGAAATATTTAGAAAAGTCCAAGACCTTTCCAACGAGCTATTACACCAAGGGATACGCATCCAGATGAGGCTAAAAACCCCTTATATACCAAAATGGCTATAAACATAGCCTTATTTAAATAATAAACGCTAACTTAGGAAATATTAAAAATATAACCCAAATAGCTGCAAAATGCTCAAATGACACCACAAACTAGAAAGTCAACCTGCCACCTGTCTGTGACTGAAGTCAGAAATCAAGGATCCACTGGCAATCTCATCCCTAAAATCTAGGGATGCTCCTAGAAACTAGGAAACAAACCCAAATCCTTTGAAACTGAACCCAAGGAATAATCTCAAAGAGACCCAACCCCGAGGTACGGTCATAACCTCCTAAATAGTAGGGATATCCTCCATAAACGTAGGAACTACCTCCTAAAATAAGGAACTGCTCCAAACTAATCAACTACTGCCAGAACACCAAGTCCCAAACACTGTATAACCACACTGAGTCTCTATCCATCACTATCAGCCTACAAGACCCCATAATAAGCTAACTCACATGTCTCTGCTAGACAGAGCTAAAGAGGGGACATGACAGTCCTCCCCTCTCGAAGATGCTTGCCCACAAGCAACTGTAATGCTGGATGTTGTAAAATGGCCTCACCCTCCCAAGTGCCATCCTCTATGGGAAGATCTCTCCAATGTACCAAATACTCACATATCACCCTGCTTCTCAACCGTCGTTCCCTCACCTCAAGAATCTCCTCAGGAACCAAAGTCAATTTACCTTCCTCATCCATGGGAGGCAAATCGGGTGAAACTGTAATATGTTGTCCAAGAGCCTTTTTCAGGCAAGATACATGAAACACATTATGAATTTTACTGCCTGGTGGTAACTCAACCTCATAAGAAACCTCTCCAACTCGCCTGAGTATCCTGAATGGTCCATAAAAACGTGGTTTGAGCTTCTCAGCTCCCCCCCCCTTTAAGGGTGCTTTGCCGGTATGCCTGTAAGCGCAAGAAAACCATGTCATCCACCTCAAATGCTCTCTCAGCCCTATGTCGATCAGCGTATATCTATTGCTGATTCTGTGCATGCTGTAAATTCTCCCTGAGAGATCTCATGATATCCTGGTTCTCCTGTAACCAATCCTGAGCCAAAGGAACTCTACTATCACTCAGAGCTAAATCACTGAAGGATAATGCCTCATAGCCGTAGAGAGCTCTGAAAGGCGTCATACCAGTGGACATATGGTGCGTAGTATTATAACAATACTCGCCCAAATACAACCAACGTATCCATGCCTTCTGCTGCCCTGACACATAATTACGCAAATATCCCTCAACCCACTTATTGACTATTTCGGTCTATCCATCTGTTTGAGGGTGGTAACTAGTACTAGGTGTCAACTCAGTGCCTGCTAGCCTGAAAAGTTCCTGCCAAAAGGAACTCATGAATCTGCTGTCCCTGTCACACTATGGTCTGGGGAAGACCATGGAATCTAAACACCTCTCTAAAAAATAGCTCAGCCACCTGAGATGCTGTAAAATCAACTGCAATGGGAAAGAAGTGGGCATATTTTGTTAGCCTATCCACGACCACATAGATACAATCCTTCCCTTGCACCCGAGGAAGACCTGTAATGAAGTCCGTAGAAATCCCAGTCCACTTCTGTTCCGGTATAGGCAAGGGCTGTAACAACCCAACAGGATAAGTATGCTCCGACTTATTCTGCTGACAAGTCATACACTCACGGACATGCCACACAACATCATCTTTGAGACCCTTCCAAGAGAATCTCTCTCGAACCTCTCTGTAAGTCTTAACATACCCTGGATGTCCTGCAGTAGGAGTATCATGGAAAGCATGCAAAATTTGTTCCTTCAACTGTGAACCCGAAACAAGATAAACCCTACCCTTGTAATAGATAATATCATCTACCACACCGTATCTGTCATCCACTATCAAACCATCCATGACCTCACAAGCATGCTGATTTTTGGAATACTCAACCAAAAGTTGAGCCTTCCAATCTGCTGAAATCTCGCTCAATGAACATAGGGCAGCAAGTAAGGGTTTCCTAGAGAGTGCATCAGCCACAGTATTATTCTTCCCCTTTATGAATTCGATATCGAAATCATAAGCCTGAATCTTGCTCACCCATTTTTGCTGTCGATCATTGAGCTCTGTCTGATCTAGGAAATATTTCAAACTGTTGTGGTCGGTTCTTACCACAAATTTGCTGCCAACAAGATACTGTTTGAATTTGGCTAAAGCATGCATAATAGCCAACATTTCCTTATCATAGGTAGAGTACAACCTCTCATTATCCAATAGCTTCCGGCTCTCATAGGCAATGGGATGTCTGTTCTGCATCAACACAACTCCTATGCCCAGACCTGAAGCATCACACTCTAGGACAAATGGCTGTGAGAAATCAGGTAATGCCAAACTGGACAAGTGCTCATAACCTCCTTGAGTCTATCAAAGACTCCATGTGCCTGGTCTGTCCATCTGAACGCCCCTTTCTTTGTGAGGTCTGTCAAAGGTGCTGCCAACTGAGAGAAACCTCTCACAAATCTTCTATAATAAGCACATAAACCAAGGAACACACGTAACTCAGTAATGTTCTGAGGGCGAGGCCAATCCCAAATCGCCTGAATCTTCTCCTCATGCACCTTCACCCCATCAGCACTGATCACATGGCCCAAATATAAAACTTCCCTAAGTCCAAACTCACATTTGGATAACTTAGCAAATAGAGACTGGCTCTCCATAATGCTAAGCACCTCCTCAACATGTCTGAGATGGTCCTCCCAAGTACGACTGTAAATCAATATGTCGTCAAAGAACACTAGAACCGACTTCCTCAACTGCTTGTTGAAGATATGGTTCATACAGGACTGGAAAGTGGTCAGTGCATTGGTAAGGCCAAAAGGCATTACCAGAAACTCATAGTGCCCATAGTGACAACGGAAGGCAGTCTTGTGTACATACTCTGCTCGTACACGTACCTAATGGTAAATGTGGGCATAAATGGTCTAGCAATTCCTATTCACATCATTATGTCTAATAACAGTCTCCATCCTGTGAGAAGACACCTCCTTAGGTCCACCATCTGAAGCTGCCCTCAAGATAGTCTTCTTCCCCCCAGAAAGGAACTCTAACTGCATACGGTGGTGATCAATAATGTAACGCCATACCCTGTAACCACTGCATGCCCAAGACCACATCATAATACTCTAATGGAAGCACATAAAAATCATCGGTCAGAGTATAATCCCCCATCTGAATACTAAGCTATGGAATCCGTTTAGTACAGCCCAAAATTGCACCATCTGCCACCTTCACTCCAAAACCACCAAACTCCTCATACTGTAATCCATGCCTCTCCACTAACTTCTGATCAATAAAGTTATGCCTGGCACTTGTGTCTACCAAGCTCATGACCCGCTTGCCCTTCAGTGTACCTTTCAACCGAAAGGCATGAAATTTAGGATAACTGGAGAGGGTAGCCATAGTTACTTTGGTTGTCGCCAAAGGCTCAGGGGTATCTAACTCCAACTGTGTCTGCACCTACTCAACATCCTCCATGCTATCCTCAATGTTAGTGTCGGGTACCTCCTCATCCCCTAACTCAGATGTCACCTCAATCAAATGAACCTTTCCTTTACCCATACAACGGTGTCCTGGTTCCCAAGGTTCCTTGCAAGAAAAGCATAATTTTTTTTTCTCAATTCGTTCCTCGTCTCCTGATTCATCCAAGGGGGTCTAGATGATGACCCTCCTTTATTCTGTGAAGTATTGGCCTTCTGTGTAGGCCGAGAGTCCCTGAATGGCTTCTTATCTACCTGATAAGAAGTGGGAACGGTATCCAGTCTCAATGTCACATCAATGGCCTCCTTAAGAGTGATCGGCTGGAGAGCACGTACCAATCCCTTAAGTGTATCCTGCAATCCCTCAATAAATAACATCAAACTCCGCCTCTGGGGCATATCAGGTACCATAACCGCAATACGCTGGAACTCATTAATATAAGCTTTTGCATGCCCAATCTGTCTAAGATGTGCCAACTCTCTATAGTAGAGCTCAGTATCCTTACGGTCAAACCGTGTAATGAGTCGTTCAGTGAACTCGGCATACGAACCTACCAAGGCATGATCCTGGGTGACCAATCCATGGTGCCACCAATCATAGGCAATCCCGTCTAAATGCAACACAGCAAACTGAATAGCCTCACGCTCAGGCATGGGCCTCAAGGATAGATATATGTCCAGCTTGTGCACCCAAGCTCGTGCACTCGTATCACCAGAGCCATCATATGTAGCCAATGTGATCTTCCCATTAGCTCTATTGAGGTCATAGTTCTGCTGCTGTGGTGGTCTATAACCACGATCTCCTCTGAACCTAGTTGTATCTCTACGTTGTGCACAATACTGGGAAAACATCCCTAACCTCTGGGGGTAGGGCTCTCCACTTAGCTATGGCTCCCAAAACTGACTCTTGGAACCCAACCTCTGGTGGATCTACTTGTGCTGCCTGTTCACCTGGTACAAACTGAGAAAGCAAAGGTCTCTCTGTAGCAGGTGTACGATGGCGTTCTCGCCTAGAGGAATGAAGGGAGCTCCCAACTGATGAATGGGACTGATGGCTATGCTGACTGCCTACCACTGAAATTGATCTGCTTCGCCCATGTCTACACCTGTCTATCCAACTCCATTTGTGCCAAGGTTTCCTGTAATCTGTCAAGTGTCTGGACTATCCTAGGCTGTGTAGTGATGAGAGTTCTCATCATCTCCCGTTCTTCATCCTCAATCCAGTTCTGTCTAGCACCCCCTTGTTCATCCGCCATACTGGGTACCTGTTCAATTCCACTCTCACACTCCTGTTGAGCTACCCTGCATGTATAATACCTGTGTATCTCCTCTCTACCCGCATGCATAGAATAAAATGTAACCCTAGTGTGAAAATTCCACACAAACCCTACAGGCTGGCAAGATGACAGCTCTGATACCACTGAAAGATCCCTGATGGATCCCCTTGCTGATCTGTTGTAGTTTTTAAATTAATAAACAATATTTTCCTGTGTTTCCTTTAATGGTTTTAGAGAATAGACAGAAGTTGTAGAAGGTTTGTTTATTTTTGTGTTTTTGATAGTTTTTCAGAAAGTAATAATTGAAGAACAAGTACATGAAAAGAGTACTGGAAATAAATGTTCATACACAGCCAAATCAGAATCGTACCAAGCAGATTTCTGATTATTTAAATCAAATAATTATCTAGATAGTGATTCCAAACAATTCCAGGAAGATTACAATAACAATGATTCCAACCTGGATAAAGAGTGAATACTGCAATCGAGAATGAAGCTGCTACAAATGTCCAACGCTCTTACATAGCTCCACGTGGGAAGAGAAATGGCTGCAAGGTACAGCCGTACGGCTGTTAGGTGATGCCAAGTTGGAAACCGCAACCTCCACGCTGAACCCTAACTATGTTCACTGAATCCTCCAGAAAGATGTCGTACCAACTCCAAGGCACTGAAACTGAATGCTAGAAACAATAACCACTGTGCTAGGGGCTACGTCCCAAACAGGCAAGACCCTGGGGTTTTCGTCCCAGATGCTGAATGGGATCATCAAAACAACAAGGTCATCTCTTGACGACCTTGTTGTTTTGATGATCCCCAAAAAAACAAGGTCATCTCCTGACAATTGAAAACTAAATGGGATCATCAACAGAAAAAGAAATCATGACTAAGAATGGGGCTGAGTAAGCATCCCTGGTGAGGATGGTGCCGATGCTCGTGGTGTGGCTACCAAGCATGCCCGTAACTCATAGACCTACTCAATCCTCAACTTCAGGTTCCTCTCTACAACCATCTGTCGCTCCATAGTTGTCTTCACCATCATCACGACTTCCAAGACTTCCTTAGCTTTTTCCCCACCATCTCCAAGGCACTAGTGAGAAGGTTCTCCAACATAGCCCTATCCTCTACGGCTTCCTCCAACCATGCCACTAAGGCATCCTTTGCCGACCTCTCCTCGGCCAACTCCGCTTCCAAGGTAGTTCTCTCTACGACCCACAAGGCCTTCTCCCGAGCCAACTCCTCCCTGTGCAACTCCTCCATCTGCTCGAGGCGAGCCACCAGCTCCTCCCTCGTCCACACGGCCTCCTGTCGTTGGGTCTTCGTACCCTGAGCAATATACTGTGTCCTCCTCAGCTCATAGTATGTCTCACGGAAGACCTGCTCTATTCTCCGCAATAGTGACCGTGTACTGGTCTCGCCAATCTTCTCTCAAAGACCCCAATCTTCCAACATCTGCAAGGTCTCCGTAGTAGGCCACCCCCTCGACTCAAAACACTCGGCAAAGTGTGTCGTGCACCTATCCGTTATAAACCCAAGCAATTGCTCCAACTGTTTGTCTATTCGGGCATCTCCTTGGGACCGTGCCGAGGCTACAATCCTCCGAGCTCCGGCAGCCATGTCCGCAATAAACTGCTCCAAATCCCTATCACCCTCCACTCTGGGAGATGAGGGGACACCATGCTCCTGGGTATCCTGGTGAGGACTCTGCAATGGCTCATCATTAGGGGGGCTTTGTATCAACTCCTGCTCCTGCCTAGGACTCAACACCAACTCACGAATGGCTGAATGGTCTCCCTGCACTATCTGCGAGTTCTCTGGTGAGCTATCTCAGACCAAGTCTACAATCTTGTGAGGGATCAGCAACTCACGTCGTGGGGAGAGGAGCGCTGCTCCAACCGGTGCCACCGGCGTCATCTTATACCGACTCAGCCAAGCACTCATATCCGCCTAAGAAGGGGTACCAGTCTGTAGATCCACTCCACCCCGCGGTGCTGACCCTACTACTGAGACTTCCACGGCTCCCTCCATCTCCCCACGCGGTATGGTTTTCTCTATCAGAGTCCCTCCTTCAACTGCTCCAACAGCTACTATTCCCACCGCTCTCTGTGGCTCTGGTGCTGCAGGCAAGGTCACCACTGTCGTGCTTATGCCTAAAGGGGTCATGTCTACAGGTGCTCTCAACTGCCCAAAACTTGGCACTGGCACAGGAGTTGTCGTGGCACCCGGAGGTGGCGTGGGCTAGATGAACTCAATCTTCCCAGATGACGGTGGAAGTGTGAACAGGACGGCTGAGGTGGGTGTGACAACAACTGTCTCAACAAGAGGGATGGACTCAAACAACTGGCTGAGGTGGTAGCAAACTCCGTCGTCTCTCACTCCTCTGTAAGCTCTCCCCCTCTACCAACCATCCAGAAACTCCCCCTGCTGGCGTGGGATGAATCACTAGGTGGTGCCTCCGTACTCTCTTTGCCATCCTCCCCATCTGTGTCGGCCTCAGACTTTGATTCTAAAACCACCACCTGTCGCTTCCTCTTCTTCCCTGTCTACAATTCACCTCTATTTGCTGGTACAACTGGTAAATTAAGTACAAGAAATAATAATGTACATGACAATGCGTACCAGACACGACAGAAAATATATCTTTATTCACACATTCAATTATTACAGAGAAGAGACCAAAGATGGCCGGCCAAGGATTACACTAGATCCGACAATACCATCCCCTTCCTTGACAGTACACAACATATTTAAAGGACCCGATGGTTGCCGAGAGGTACACAACCGTCAACCAACCGACACATAACCACTCGAGACTGAGAACCCACTCAATACAATTAATTAATACCTTGTTGGATAACAAATATTATCAAATATAAGAATAGGCAATTTATGCCGACAACATCATCCCCCCCAGAAGAAAAAGTCGTCTTCCAAACGACAAGAAAACATCAAGTAATATTCGGGAAGACTAACAACAAACAGCGACTTCAATTGGACAACCCCAACTTGTAGTGTACTTGCCAAATCAAATGGGGGTTTGGGGCAACACCCCCAACAAGGTCAAGGGGCAGTGCCCCTTGCAGGGGTCGAGGGGCAGAGGCCCTTGCAGGGTCGAGGGGCAGCACCCCTCGCAGGGTCCCAGGGCAACGCCCCCACTGCCAACACCAAATTACAACCTTCAAACTCACACGGAACTCCATGGCATGCATCAATTTTCTGCTTTTTTAAGATGTCAGGAACAAGGCCAATGAAGTCAAAATTTTGATCAAGGTGCATTCTCCCGTACGGGTATTGTATTTTTTGACTTGTTCTCCTTCCATATGGGCTTATCCTCCTTGCGTATAGATTTGTTCTTTCGTACAGGTTTATGCTTCTCTCTTGGTTGTACGATGCATAGGTGTGTGGCTTGAGACTCCCTTCATCCAACTCAAAGTTGATGCCTTCGAGTTTTTGATATATTACTTCCTTGACCATACGGTATTCCTCCTGTGGTCCATACGGATTTCCCTTGGTTATCGTACGGCCTCTGCCTTTGGTTGTCATCCCTGTCGCATGGTCGAACGACCTCTCCTTGATTGCATCCTTGTATACCGTACAATGCCTCATGTACGATGTCCGTACGACTTCCATGTGTGTCATACGATGCCTCCTATGCCATACCTGCCATACGGTTTCACCGTACACCGTACCCTACTCATTATGCAATTTTTGCCGTACGTCGTACTCGAATGAATGGACTATGTCGTACGGAATGGGTGGATAAGCTATACCGTACGGAGTGGGTGGATAAGCTACGTCGTACGGGTTGATTAAACGAGGTACGTCGTACAGAATGGTGCTCTGTCGTACATCGTACGGACACCTCGCCTTGCTCTGCACCTGTGTGTCGACCGTACTTGTTGACTATACAATGTACGGCATTTTTGCTTCTTCACCTACACCGTACGGATTCGACTTCTCCTATGGCTGGATGGGAATGTTCCTTCCCTCTCTCAATTTTGTCCTGCTATCAAGTCTTCTTCCCCGACTCTCCCTTGACCGTACGGATCTCCAACACTCGGCTTCTCTAGTTTGTACGGTGTAGCTGGGGCTCTTAGCTTCGTGTGGTAACCTCATCACGTCGACGCAACCTAGACTCTTAGGAGCCAACTTGCTCTTGTCTGCTCTAAACCGTACGGCTGAATTACTTTCGGCTGATGTGAATCGTTTAGCATATAGTATTAACTTCTTCGAGGCATCTCCCCTAGGCTCTACATCATCCATTTTCAGATCCTCACCGTGTGAATCTTCTTCGTACACCTTAGATACTTCCCCATTCCCACTCGGCAGCCTCTGTTCATATGGTATAGGCTTACTTGGTAATTGTTTGTACAACCCAGACACACCAACGCCGGATGTGCACAGATGAATATCGTACGATGGACTTTGTACTTCCTCAATTTGGCCAATTTGTAGCATGTTACAGTCGGGGTGGAAAACTTCATAATCCTCCATCTACTAGTGGAATAATCCATTAAGAGAACTCGTCTCATCCTCAGAGAAATCTTCTAGTTTGAGCACCCCTTCATCGTTGGGTTTCATTCCTTTCCTTCCTGCGTCCATACCTAACTCTCCACCCTCAGACTTAGAGTCCGAGGGTGCCAGTTTTTCACTCATCGCTTGGTTCCTCAAGTCAATGACGTGCTTCCTCCCATCACTCTCGATCGACAGTGTGTTTCGCTTCCAGTTATGATTCGCCTTGGCAATAACCAACCATCCCCTCCCGAGGAATGCATCGTACGCCTTCTTCCGTAACTAGATAACTACAAAGTCCAAGAAAAGTTGTTGTGTCCCAATCATTACTTTTTGTGCCATCAATGTTCCCAACGGCTGGATGTCGTGTTGGTTGGCACCTAAGAAGTGGAAGGTTGGCGGCCAAAGCTTCGGCTTCCCCAGACATTTCCATGTGTCTTCTGGCAGTACATTTACTCCCGAGCCTCCATTGACAATGGTGTTTGTCAACTTCTTCCCCATTATTTTCATCTTGACGACTGTCGGCTTCCTCCCGATGCTACCTTGATGGGTACGGTTGTTTGTAGCACCTATCGGACTATGTTCTTCTCTGACTCCCGTAATGACATACTTGCAGTTCCATTAGAAGTTACTTGTTCCTTCGCCAACACTTGTTCTACTTCGGCTTGTTCATTTTCCGTACCAGACTTTGAATACATTGCCTTCTTTGTTTGTGCTCTCGTGATTGCCAAAACTACGTCCTCTTGTTCCTCCACATCCAGCATATTAACACTTCTAATTCGGGCAATTGGTGTCTTCATGGTCACCTGGTCCACACCATTTGCACAATAATTGTATGTTGTCTTTCCTATTATGGCAGTCTCTTGCAAAGTGTCCCCATTCACTACATTGTCGGCACTGTATGATAGGACGTCCTCTAGAGTCGTACTGTATTTGGTTTCACCCTCGTTGATTTCCATAACCACTTGGCAATACATTCTGTGATTTCGATGGGCTAGACTATCCTTGTGTGAAGAGTACTTGTGCACTTCTCATCTTAAAATTGTACAGGCACTCCTTGATTGAATGCCCCAGCACTTGGCAAATTTCACAAAACATATTTCTAGGACAATTACCTTTCATGTGCCCCTCCTTTTTGCATTCAATACACCATAGTTCATTGCCTTCATTGCCGATTCCTTTCTCAGCCTTCAATTCTTTCATCATTCTCAACATATTCCGTCGAAAAGCTCGTACAATTTTGGATTCTTCATCACTGCTACCTTCGGTGCTCTCATCATCATCGGTCTTCCTCTTTGTTGGTTGAAAATTTTGTACACATGGGGAAATATACAAAATTGTGGTTTCAACCACAGCACACAAGTAAAAACTCTCCTAATTAAGGGAAGGCTCCCCCTATCTAACTACAACTTGGAATATAAAATAGGATGGGACAGCAATCTTTCTTCTTTTTTCAAGAAAGACAATATCCTTTTCTCTTCACAGAAAAGGATAGCGATTGAATATGAACAACAATAACCACTTTCAAGTGAAATAAGAGAAAGAAATGAAGTTTCCTGAAAGCGCAAAGACTTCCGTCACTTCCTTCGGGACGGGACAGCAATATCAAGCTCAAAGAGTTGACTATTGGAAGTCCTATCTACCCTTCGCTATACTAAATTTTACAACGAATAAAAGATAACAGCTCAAAGACTGGAATAATCTATTATTTCAACACAAAGACAAGAACTAATGCAAGCTCAAAGACTTGCTACTATTTCTTATCAAACAGTAATTTTTCCTCAAGAATAGACACGAGCTCAAAGACTTGTTGCTCCTTCAAGACAGTTTCCTATTTTAATTAATCTTCTCTACTTGCAGCTCAAAGACTTCAAATCAGATTGGACTAAGCTCCTTTAGAAACACTTTGCATGGAAGAAATAAAAAGATTCAAACTCAAACATGTAGCTCAAGGACTCAAAACTTGAGTGATCCTTCTCTATTATTCTTCAAAACCTTCAATTCACATACATAAGCTCAAAGACTTCTTGCTGTAAATTTGGCAGAGTCTTTGCTTGCTTTCCCAAAAGATAAAAATTACAATAGACCCCTCAAGTATTTATAGAAGAGGAGCCTTGAGAAAAAGGTGAGAGGATCCTAACTAACTTGAGAGATTCTCTCAACCACCAAGACTCATTCAATAACTAACTAAGACTTCATTAACTAACTAGGAGTTACTCCAACTAACTAAGACTTATTCCAACTACAGTCCTAATTAAACACAACTTGTAGTTGCCTTACATGTAATTACAAAAGTGCAAGTAATGTGTAACTTGCTTTTTACAAAAAATACTTTTACATGTAACTTGTCAAAACTAAATTACAACTAAAGATTACAAAAGAGGGAAAATTCAACTAAGTGTCAACACTTAAGTTGTATTTTGTGAAGACACAAATCCTTGAAATTTCTGGATGCTCGCTTGTAGTTCATCGGGATTCGGTTCATGGGTGTTCTTGGCAACAACCATAGTCTTTACAATAGTGTCGTGACAGCGGAGGAGCGTAGAATTGTTTTTATCCAGGATAGACTGGATTTCGTGCAGAAAGGCTTGGTGTTTCATCAATGCTTGAATTGAAGCTATCGAGAATTGTTCGCTCCTCCATTCATTATGAATCCTCATCTGTACATCAGCAAGAACTTCTTCCTCTAGAATCAGCTCTCCATCCTGACTTACTATGTTGCAAGAGGCCCTTTCACAATGTGAGACAATATCTCGAAAAACTTCACCCCAAAATCTCCTTGCATCATTGATCTCCTCAATGAGGGATTTAAGAACAAGGGTCTTGTTTTCCAGGAGTTCTTCAAATTCCAAGTACATGACCCTGGAAGAGATGATGGCATGCTCCTGCAAAATACTCAGCTGTTGTTGGGGCATGGTACGCCAGATTGTCAGACTTTTCTCAACACCTTCCAAATTCTTTTTGAAAGTGTTAGAAGTTTGATCAAGTTTCTCCTCAATGGTCTCTAGCTTAGACATTATTTGAAAAATGTCTTTCATTACTTGTACACATTGATCATGAAGTTGATCAACCCAGGAATCCAGTGCTTGTACCTTTTGAGCAGCCCTTTCCACTCCACGAATCGATTCTTGGGAACCAGAAGAACCTATGGAGTTACTCCCTTCAGCAGCAGGTTTTGTGATTTTATGAACGGCGGCCATAAGCTGTCGGTTTTTCTCTTCTAGCTTGTCTTTCTTCGCTAGAAGCTCATCGCACCTTTGCACCAGTGAAGCAACAGAAAACTAAGCATCATGTTTAATGACCTCATGCGTTTGCTTGCCTAACTCTATCCTTGTAACCTTATAATCAGCAGCTGACATTTCATCAAGTGGCTTATCTGCAATAGGTTCCACAATTTCAGCTACTTTCATCTTGTTACTATCAACAGTTACTCTGGAGATAGTCTTGGCCTTCTTAGCAAGTTTAGATCTGGACTGTTTCAGTTGCTGATAGTCAAAGGCGTCAGGTGAGATTTCTTGCTTCTTCCTTTTCGGGGTGAAAGAACTAAGCCATGGAGGCAAAGTCATCAACTCCCCTGTAGTCACAACCGTAGGCAAAGGAGAAGCAATTTCTATTTGAATCACCATGGTCGTCCTGGAAGGAATATCTGTTTGGATAGCGACCATGGTTTGGTCAGTTACTAATGGGCATGAAGATTGCCTCATGAACTCTTCAAAACCAAAAGTGGAAGTATCAATTTCTGACAACTGAATGCAAGCAGGATTATCCTCGGGAACTTTCAACATAGTCTCTTGTTGATGACCAGGAGATGGCTCGTATGCTGAAATAGGAATTGCATTCTGAGGAGACTCATCCACAAGCAAATTAGGAGGAGAAAGACGCGTCTCAATGGAAACTGGAGGAATGACCTCATGAGGCGAGTCTGAAACTGGAGACTTAGGAGCATCATCACATTGCTACCCCTCTTCTGGATTATCCAGATCGATCACCTGAACATGGAATTGTGATTTTTCCTTCCCGCAAATAGTCGTCTCCTCAGGAGGAAGCACTACTGCACGACTGACTCGTAACTTCATCCTTGTGCCTGAAGATGAAGCACCCTCCTTGTTGTCAATCTGAATCTCAAACTTCCGTCCAAGAGGCCCCGTAGAATCATCTTCTTTACCAACCTTGATTTTGATAAGTCTAACAACATTACTTTTCAACCATGAGTTGGTGTTGGCCAAGATAGGCTGAAATCTGTTAAGGATGGAGATGCACTCCTTGTGTGACTATTGGATCAAAGGAAGTGGAGCTTCCTCAACCCTCCGTGAAGTGTATTCAGGATCAAGTATATGCCCGTCATCAATCATCTCTTGTGGGATATCCACCAAGTTCAAATCAACAATTTGCTGAACAGTGAGCCTCCAGTAATCCATCTTGAGGACTTCGGCTTCTATGCGGAGATCTACCCAGATGTCTTCAATGCGATGAACATGCACAAAGGATTTCTTGATCTTCTCCTTCATACCCCTATAATCAAAATCAGCTCTAGGTTTAAACTTTTTAACCTTGATTTCCTGCAATTCAGTCTCCATGGCCTTATCCTTCAAAGATGTGACAAGGGAGTACCGGCCAATTTTCAAAGGGTTTGTGGTAGAGATCCCCATTCCAACCTTGTGCTTAGCAAACTGAAAAGTGTGGACAGCCATGATCTGTCTTCCTAATTCCATAAGAATGATCTTATCAGTTGGGTATCTGGGAAGCCTGTATGGCTGACCATCATAGTATCCGATCCTTATATAGGTAAAGGTGGGAAACTGCAGAAACAAACATCCATACTCGCACACCTTGTCCCATGCCTCATCTGATACTCTCTTGTTCCTGAGATTTTTGTCAAACTGACACATGAAATATCCAAAGAATGCATATTGGACCCTTCTGAAATGCAGTCTGCTGGGTCTCAACGGCAACTGGTCATAATATTCCCAAACTGATATAAGTGAGCGATCACCCTTGGTAGAAAGACCTGGAAAGTGTCTTAGTGATGCTGCTAAATATACCAAATAAGAATTCATGAAGAAGGTCATGGTGGTAGGAACTGCTGCAAGTTGTTCACACAAGCATTGCTGATGACTTCCCCCCATGAAATGTGATGTGACTGTCGTATGAACATAATGAACTGATACATCCATGGCTCAAAGACATTGGAATGCTCAAGGCCAATCATCTTGCTGAGAAGAGTGATGGTGTCTCCTATCTCCCATTTGAAATCGCAGCAGTACAACTTCGCCCACCTTGAGAAGGAGGCTCGTGGCTCTTGGATCCACCTATTGATGTGTCACTTGCAATCTTTTTCCCTCTTCACGTAATATTCCGCTACACTTTCTTTGGTGATTTCCACATAAACAGGTGCAGGAAGTATTCTGAAGACCTTCTCGATCATATCTGCATCAAGACAGATTATAGCTTCGCCATCATCATTTTTGATGACTTTTGAGTCTTTGTCAAAATGATGGGCGCATGCAAGAACGAACTTAGGTTCTAGGGCTGCCACTGGGAAGGAAGATGCATGATGGATATAGCTATCCAACAGCCGCTGCAAGTTATTATCTTGTGGATCTTCTACCCTGTTGACGAATTCTGCCATATCAACATGCCCTATCTCCGTGTCTCTGATGCGATCCAAAGGAGAAGAAACCTGTGAAGGTGCAACCTCGTTCTGATATTTGTCATATTTGTATTTCATCTTCTTTGGAGTTGGAGATGCTGGCAAATCTGACATTGATTGTGAACCTGTTATACTGTGATGAAGACTTACAAGAGTTAAGGCAACATCATAGTCAGCTACAAATATCATTCTTCCTTCTCCAAATGGGTAAAACTTTGATCCTTGAATTTCACGATTTTGTGAGAGGAAGAGGGGAAATATGTAGAAATGGGAAAATCTTGACTTTCACTAATTTCGGATCTTGGGAGAATTTTCGCAAGTGTACAAGTTGGAAAGGACATACATGCAAGTTAAAACCCAAATACAAGTACACTTGTAAATTCGAAAATGGAGAAATAGATGAAAAATGAGATTTTGACTTGCGGAAAATGACGGAAATGGAAAGTACAGATATGGCGAACATGGATGGATAGAAATGGGAAAATCCGGAAAAGTCATTTTCATGAAAATGGGAAGAATTCTTCAACATGTAATCTGGTTTTCAAAACCCGAATTTGCAAGGGAGGGGTATTTCACACTTTTCGACTTGGGATTTCAACAAAAAATGGTTAAATTCCTTAACCGTAGGGGAAGAACAAGAATTTCCAGCGAACTTGTAATCGGGATTAAAAATCCCGAATACAACTAAAGAGGGAAAATTTAGGGAAGAACAATGCAATTCAAAAATTGCATACCAAGGGAAGAATTTTCTCACAAAAACCGATTTTTGGGGGAAGAACAATACATGCCAAAAATACAACTAAGAAAGAAAATCAAGAGAGCAAGAAAATAACAAAATGAAGGAAAGAAAGGAAAGAGAACATATCTTTCTTCAAACTGAAAATGCCTCTTCAAGAAATACAACCAATTCTTGGAAAGAAGAAGGAAAACCAACAAATAGAAGCAATCCGCAATGCCAAACCCTTAACACGTTTTTGCAAAAATGCCCCAAATTGACAAATGAAGCAGCAATTCCAAACTTGGAGAACCGAAATGCCAATGAGAGAGCACACTCAAGAGGATTGGAACAAAACGCCTAAGGAGGAGTAGAAGAAATAGTAACAAGTGTTTGCAAAACGTGGCCAAAGGAATCACGTGGAGAAAAACGTGGCCACCATTTGCATCTTCAATGGCATCATTAAATAGCTTAAAACTCTTCTCAAACTCCACGCATAGGTAAGAGAGGGCAAAACGTTTTAGGAGATTGCAGCTTGTTTGGGATTTAATCAACCAAAATGAGGCATTAAATAAAAACGTGACTGCTGATCTAGGGCGAAAAACCAGTCAAAGCAACCTCCATTTGGCATGAAAGATGTCCAAGAGTGCATGAGAATAGGATGCAAACCAAAACGCCTTCCTCCTCCAACAATTTCTCCACAAAAATTGCCTTGAAATGGTCAAAAATCATTTTTCCTTGCATTTCGGGTTTTTTGGAATGAAAGACAAGTTCGATTTTGCACAAGGGAATGAAAATCGGATTTTTGCGAGAGACTAACAAGTTTTAATTCCACTTTTTCCACTTACAAGCCAAAATCGGGATTTTTAAGACAAATAGCAAGTTTAAAATTTTACTTTTTCACTTACTAGGCCAAAATCAGGTTTTTTGGAGCAAACCGCAAGTTTAAAATTTTCAAAAATGCACTTGCAAGGCAAAATCGGGTTTTTTAGAGAGGAATACAAGTTTTAATTACTTGTAAAAGGGAAATAAAATCCCCACAACAAGTTAGAAATACTTGCACATATGTAATGGGGATTTAAAATCCCTACTACATGCAAAAACCATTAAAGTAGGGGCTTTTTGACCAAACTGCAAGTTTACTTGTAATTGGGCGAAAAAATCCTTATTCTAACTAAACAAGACCAAAAAACAATAAAAAAAGACAAAAACAAGAAAGGGAAATTTTAAACAAATTGCAAGTAATATTTTTTTAATAAAAGTGCACATGTAATAAGCTAAAAATTTCCCTACAACAACCAAAACAATGAATATCATTAAAACTTGCAGTTTGAAGAAAATTCTCCACTTGCAGTCGGGATTTTAAAACCCGAAATTGAAGGAAAGACATAGCAAACGAACCCAAAATTTGACGAAATTTGAAACGCAGTCCGAGGATGGACTGAGGATTAAGCCAATCCAAGGATTAGTCAAAATTCTGCCTTAGGAAGCATGCCATAGAGTAAAATTTTTTATTTTTTCACAGAAATTTCATGTAGTGGTCCTTCATATTTGGAAACAAAAATGAGGACAACACTCTTCTCTCGGGAGGAGGTTTTATTTTCACTCTCGATGTCCATCGCTCGATTGTACGCATTGGCGTATGAGGACGAAGGCACTACTTTCATCTTCTTGTGCAGTGAGGGTATCAATCCCTCCGTGAACCACCTCTTCTTCAACCAGTCGACTAGCTGGGTTTCCATTTTGTTCAACAATTCTTTGAGCCTACGGTTGTAAGCGCGTACACTCTCATTTTTCCCTTGCTTAGTATTATAGATTTCGGCCACGATCTCATTATCATCCCTCAAGAGTTTGAATTCCTCCCAAAACGCCCTCTTCAAATCACTCCATCTCGTCTTGTGCTGGGCATCAAGGTCTGTGTACCAGTCAATGGTGATCCCTTGAAGGGTGGCGGGAAATGCCTTCAGCCAGTAGTCCCTGTCATCTTGGCCATTTGCCTCCCAAATGGTTAAGCATGTTTTGCAATGTCATACTGGGTCCTCCGACCCGTCTCCCGTGAACTTCGAGAGTTTCTGCTTCTCCTGGGAGTTCAACATGTTTTTCACTCGGAAGGTACGTGTGTATTCGCCTTGTGTGCCGAACCTGGGTGGACTGTTTTGGTGCTATCACTGCACTCTCGGCCACACAAACGTCCTCTACACGTCCACCTTCAGCGTCCCCAACACTTCAAGTACTTCAAGGTGTGTCAGACCTGAGTGAACTGTTCCGACCGCTAGGTTCCGGTGCTTTCCTTGTGCTCTCAGACACGCGCGCGTCCTCTACATGTCCACCTCCAGCATCCCAACACTTCGAGTACTTCCAGGCTTCGACTCGTCTATGTGCTTCCTCCGACCGAGGGTCAACAGATCAACTAATCGCTTGGTCTTGACCACCCTGTGGCCTCTTCTTACCTTTGATGGGATCTATGGACCTGAATCACTCAAGGCTAACCCGATTTCTTTTAAGGCAACGGCGCCAAAATGTTTGTTGGTACAACTGGTAAATTAAGTACAGGAAATAATAATGTACATGACAATGCGTACCAGACATGGCAAAAAATATATCTTTATTCACACATTCAATTATTACAGAGAAGAGACCAAAGATGGTCGACCAAGGATTACACTAGATCCGACAATACCATCCCCTTCCTGGACAGTACACAACATATTTAAAGGACCCGACGGTTGTTGAGAGGTACACAACCGTCAACCAACCGACACATAACCACCCGAGACTGACAACCCACTCAATACAATTAATTAATACCTTGTCGGATAAAAAATACTATCAAACATAACAATAGGCAATTTATGCCAACAACAACCTCCTAGCCCTAGGATATCCAAATGGGTCCAATAAAAAATAGATGGTTGGTCAGGAGCCACCTGGTCACTTGGCATTAGAAGGTCCTGGGTCCCTAGCAGTATCTACTGGTGCTCCGCATCGAGAAATAATCCTATGGCATGGTGGGGCATGTAAAATGTGCGATGTTGCAGCCTCATAAACCCATCCGTCCAATCCACCAAGGGGGATGCCTAGTCATACACCACCACATTCCTTAGTCCATTCATGAGGACAACTTGGGCAATGGCGATGTCGGATGCCCTTCTTGCCCCTGTGAGACGACTCTTCAATACATCCAACAGGCATTTGCACTCCCCTTCGCGTAGAAAAGTCTTCTTCAGCCCTCTTCCCTTGCTTGCATGCTTCAAGCTATCATGTTCCCTCTGCGTGAGATCGCTGCGACACATTAACTTCAAAAGTGTCGGCAGTAGGTTTCTGATTCTTGTCAATTTTCTTTCCTTGAGACCCTGGAATGGCAAAAACTCTCGTAAACTTCTTTGCTGCAAATGAAACTACAACCTGCTGGTGTTCATAAGCGAACACTGACTGTCGTTGATGCCTGTCATACGCGTGGATCATGCTTCTGAGCACTACCTCGAAATTCTTAATACAAAAGATGGGCATTTGGATAGCCCAATGCACCTATGCATGTCTCAACTGCTTCTTGATGGCATCATCGTGGGGCGTCTCGAACCACCACTTCCTACAGTCAGCCCCACTCAAGCCCTCGAACGTGACTGTCTCAAAGGTTACCTCGTCTTGTGCTTCCATCTGTACCTGCACTTTGGGTCTTATTTTATGTGCCTTACTCTTGCTGCTGTCTCCCATGCCACCTCTTCCTTTCACACCTGAAGGCAAAATTTGAATGTCCTTCCTGGGCACAAATGGCGACACCACTGTAGCTGGTAATTGCTACAACTGTTTATTCCAACTTTTTCCTCCGCTAGGGTCCATTAACTGCTTTCTGTCTTGTCGTTTATGCCAGTACATATAAAGGGAAAACTAGGGTTAGGGAAACAATTTTAGCATGTGCTTACCCCCTCAATATGTGGCTTCCCCCAAATGCTACCCCACGATTTGCCGATTTTATCTTGCTTCCGTCGTTGTACCATGACCCTTCGCCGTACTCCGTGCACCTTGGTTCGTACTGCACCATACAGTAGGACTATATCGTACGGTAATTCATTTCCCCCTCCTGTCGTGTGGTGTACGGTGAGTGTTTGCCGAGCGAGAATTTCCATTATGAATGTATGTTGCGCGGTGATTCTTTTCTCCACCATACGTGCGACAATACCATACGAACAACTCTTTATTCTTCTCCACCGTACAACAAGTATAGACTGTGCGGATTTTGTTTTGTTTTCCTTCTCACCGCACGGTGACTATATATGGCACGCCGATATTTTCCCCATCGTACAGCGAGTGTATTGGACAATGACTTTTTCCTTCTCGCCGTACAGTGCATATATTCCATACAGCCACATTTTCCCTTTCGGCGGCTTTTTTCCCTCTTCACCATACAGTAAATATGTATCGTATGGTGATTTTTTTTTTCATATAAATATTATTTTTTTAATTTTTAGTTTTTTTAACTATTAAAATAATTTAAAATTTTTACCTCAGTAGAGTGACGGGAAGATTCTGGGCCGATCCTCTGCTTGCGCTCATGATATGGTTTTAGTTTCGACCCATTAATGCTGTCCGGAACTTCCCGCCCATCCAGTGTCCACAACTTGATTAACCCGTTCTCAACCACTTCTCGAACTTTATACGGCCCTAGCCACCTTACCTTGAATTTGTCGAGTTCAATCTCATTGCGCCCATTGTACTTCAGCACTAGTTGTCCCGGGGTGAGCCTCATCTTCTTTAAGTGTTTGTCATGCCACATCTTCCTACGTTGTTGGGCTGCCTCGATGGCCCATTGAGCCATCATCTTTTCTCATCCAACTTGTTCAAGACGTATAACCTTTCTCTTAGGCTCTCCATATCCCTAAATCTGTTCTCAATGGCGATGCGAAGGCTTGTCACCATGAACTCCGTTGGTACAACAGCTTCCTACCCATACATGAGTTGAAATAGCGTCTGGCTTGTAGACACTTTGTAGGTGGCGTGATAGGCCCACAAAACAGAGGGTAACTTTTCCTCCCAATCTTCTCCCTCGACACTGCACGACTTATAGATCACTCCAACTAGAATCTTGTTAGTAGCCTCGACTTGGCCATTGGCTCGTGGCTAATAAGGGTTGGACAATGAGTGAAAGATTTTGAATTCAGTCGTGAGCAATTTGATGATGAGGTTCACAAGGTGTCCACCCCTATCACTGGTCAACTGGATGGGGATGTCGTATCGCGTAATTATCTATTCATAAATGAATTTTGCGGTACTCAAGGCCGAGTTGTCAGGCAAGGCCCAAACTCCTACCCATTTGGTTAAATACTTTGTAGCTACCACAATGTAGCGGCACCTCCTGGCACGGCTGGCCTTGAGTGACCCAATAAAATCTAGCCCCCAGGGCTCGAATAACTCTTGACCATGCGAGGGGTTAAGTTGCATGAAATCCCTCTTCAGCGGCTTCCCGGCTTTCTGACACGTGTCACAACCCACTACCCATTCTCTAGCATCATTATACAGTGTGGGCCACCATACACCTGCTAGCAGCACCTTCTGTGCGGTAGTGTCAGGTCCCATATGGCCTCCCTCGGGCCCCTGATGTGCCTCCCTCAAAACGCTTGGCACCTCTTCCTCCATAACACACCAACGCAACACCTGGTCGGGCCCCATTTTGTACAGCAATCCATTGATTAACTAGAATGTATGGTTTCTCAACATGAGTTTCCTTCGTTCCCCAGGTGGCATACCTTGCGGCAACACGGAGGTGGAGAGATATTCCCCAATAGCAGTATACCATGATGGTAGTACTGCGATCTGGAACAAGTGAGCATCTGGAAATTCATCATTAACCCCTCTGGCAGCTCCCCCAACCTTATCCTTGATAGTTGGTTAGCTATCACATGTCCTTTTTTGGGTCATACAATGATAGTGAATGTAAACTCCTGCAACAGGCGTAACCATCTGCTGATCCTTCCTTGAATAATTGGTTTATTGACCAGATACATAAGTACCTAGTGAATCACGTAAAACGTGAATGGCTTCGCAATGTCTGAATTTTTGCACGGTATATGCCATTCCTAGGGCCTCTCGCTCCGTTGTGCTGTAATTCTTTTCAGCCTTGGACAATAATCTACTCACAAAATAAATTGGATGGTCCAGTCCATGGTCACCCACCTGAGCTAATGTGGCACCAATTGCGAAATTGGAGGCATCCACATGGACATGAAACTCCTTGTCCCAATTGGGGTATGCAAGGATAGGGGCCGCCACCAGCCTAGTCTTCAACTCCTCAAAAGCTTCGCCTTCCGGGGTCCTCCCACGTTTACGGCTCACCCTTTCGAGTTAGTTTATCCAAGGGGTAGGATATCTTAGAAAAAATCTTTCTAGACCTTCTATAGTAACCAATGTGACTGTTGTCATTTTATGACACCCTTGCTCCATCAGTGAGAACCGATCAGAGATATGTTCTATGGACCACCACAGCCTCAGTTGATCAAGGAGAAAAGCAATGGAATTATGAAGTATGAAGTGTTGTCTTGTCAGAAGTTCCTTTCCTAAGCCTTCTTTTCCTTTCTTTCCAGGAACTCCGAAACCCTAAGGTTCTGAAGTTCCCTTCCTTGGTCTCTTGTTCTCTTGCCCCGAAACTCTAGAACCCCGAAGTTCCCAAGTTGCTAAGTCTTGCCAACTTCAGTGACCCAGGTCTTCGAAGTTCCTCGAACTACGGTGACCCAGGTCTCCGAAGTTCCGCCAACTTCGGTGACCCAGGTCTTCGAAGTTCCTAGGTCTTCTCTTCCTCAACCCCGAAACCCCCAGGTTCCCAAGTTCCTAAGTTCTTCAACCCTGAAACTCTGGAACCCTTTGGTTCCCAAACTCCCTAGTTTTTCAACCTCGGAACTCTGGAACCCTCAGGTTCCCAAGTTCCTAAGTTCTTCAACCCCGGAACTCCGGAACCCCCAAGTTCCTAGTTCCTCAACCTCGGAACTCCGAAACCCCCATGTTCCCAAGTTCCTTAGTCTTCAACCCCGAAACTCCGGAACCCCCAAGTTCCGAAGTTCCTTATTCCTCAACCCCAGAACTCTGAAACCCCCAGGTTCGCAAGTTCCTAAGTCTTCAACCCTGGAACTCCGGAACCCCCAGGTTCCCAAGTTCCTTAGTTTTCAACCCCGGAACTCCGGAACCCCCAGGTTCCCAAGTTCCTAAGTCTTCCCAACTTTGGTGACCCAAGTCTCTGAAGTCTTCCAAACTACTTCCGGATGGCGTGATCGACACTCAAGGCTTTAAATGCTTCGACGACTTTTGTGACTTGTGCACCCTCTTTTGTGGAGCCACAATGGTGTATGTAATGTTTTTGGCAGGATTTCCATCAAGGGAGGTACAGGGCCATGCTTGTTGCAATGACTTATGTCATGTCTGCATACTCTGACTTTGGAAGTTTAGTCAATCCACCTTCTCAGGATTGCCTTTTGTGGTATGGCTAGGTTGCTTGCATGTATAAGTCAAGCGCATGCACTTCCAGACTGACATGCAAGGGGTCATGATCACCCTTGTAACCTCTTTTCTATATAAAGGTTGTTAAGCCTCATTGTAAAGGGTTCTCTCCCTGCTGCCTTAAGCTTTCGTATGCTCTTTCTCTTCTTTTGAAGACGTGTAATTTATTTTGCATTTCTGCAATTGTAAGTTTGGCCTTTGGCCTTTGAATGAATTGAAATTACATTCTTGCCTTCCTTCAACTTATGCATGTTGTGTATGTGTCCTTACCTTCATCATAAGTGTATGTATTGTGGCTCTTTTCTCCATATATGTTGTGCTAACTTGTTTTCCTGAGTGTGACTTGTGGGAAACCTTCTCCCCTCTTGGCATTCAATGGATTCTAACCTTCATACATGTATTGGGATCACTCATCCAACTGAAGTTTGTGCATCTCCTGGGTGTTTCAGTTAATTATTTTTTGTCATTTCGGTAGGGAGAGGAACAATCTCTTCTTGGTGCATCACCTCCTTTTATTTCAAGCATTCTCTCTTCCCTTTACATCTACAATTTGTTAGGATAGGATTAGGAGTTAGTTTTGAAGTGTTGAGTCAGATCAACACCTGCACCTGGATTGAGAAGGAAGTCGGCCTTCTCCGGAGATTCAACCCCCTTGCGCAAGGTCCCACACTTCGGGGTTGTCTCCATGTTTCACAAGGTTGTTGAGTTGATAGCTCAGCAAGGATGTGAGCTTTTGTGATAACAGTGACCCAGGAAAGATTTTGCCCCTATGACATCTATGTGTGACTCTATCTCCACGATCACTCGAACCTTATCAAGGTCTTTCTTCAACCCCGCTTTACAAACAATGTGCCCAAGCAGTTTGCCTTGCAGCACCATAAATCTACACTTCTTATGTTTGAGTGCCAATCTTGCCCTCCGACATCTCTCCATGCATTCCTTTAGGGCTACTAGACGTGTGTCCTGCCCACTGTAAATCGACCAATCGTCGAGGAAAGTTTGAGGTTTCCCACGGACATCTTGTCAAAGATGTGCAGGATGATTCTTTGAAAAGTTGTCGGCACATTGCATAGACTGAATGGCATCCAGTTGTATGCATACACGTCGTCTTCCACCACGAAGGTGGTCTTGAGCTTGTCCTTGGAGATGGAAATCTAGTTATAACCAGAAAATCAATCCATGAAAGAACACATCTCGTGACCGACTACCTCTTCCAATATGCTATCCGTGAAAGGTATGGGGAAAGCATCCTTGATAGTGTGTAATGTCCCCTTCTTGATGACGTGCTTTCAGTGGTCCATTGGCCTATTCCCGAGACCCGTAGGCTATGTGGAATGAAGAATTAGGGTTTCAAACGTTGGTGAGGCGAGAACTTACTATTTTTAGTAAGTTAGGGGTTGGTTGTTTGGATGATGTTGTCCTACTGAGCTTTCCATGCTGTGTCACTGGGTGCGAAGATCATGCTTTTCGGAGCAGTAATTCATGACTTATTATTTTTAGTAAGTGGCAGTATGGAATATTTCTATTTTTGGCAGTGGACAGGGTCCTGGACCTGCAGCAGTTCTTTGGTCTTCTTTACTCCGCTTCATCCGGGTTTCTGCTAATGATCAGTATGGAAGTCATAAGTAATTTAATTAAATATTATTTCCTTGTCAAAGGTTTAATATTTAAATATTTGCAGTTACTGATTAATTGTTAAAGATGACTTAGGGAAAAATAAGTAATTGATATTCATGTGTTTTTTTCTAAGTCAAAGGGCGAAATTGTTGGTGGCAACTTAGGAGGATCAAACATCTTTTGTTTAATGTTTAAAATTGCAAAAATGACACCACCTAAGGAAAGTTTGAACTTGCCTAGGAAAGGGTAAGTAGGCGCCATGTTGGTGGGGAGACATAAGGCGAAATGAAAGTGAATTTGAAGGGAGTTTGGCGCCATTTGCATTTGCATTTGCATTTGGGAAGGTGCGAAGTTATAAATATGAGCCTTGGGCTCTCATTTTGGGCATCTTGAAAATTTGCATTGTTATGCTGTCGGATTGGCATCAGAACTTTGAAACTTCAGAGTGCGGCACCCTAGTGCTTTCTAGTTTCCTACTTGAAATATAGTACCTACCTGCGTGTTGTAATCTATGTTACTTTCATTGCATATCTCAGTCTTTTTGGTGTTTGGAGTGATTTTTGGAGTTGCTGGTTTCTCTGTGGCTGAAGCACGTTTTTTATTACACCTCTCTGCTTGAGTGTCTAGTCATTCTGGGTACTGGTTCAATCATCCTTCTTGCTGTTGGCGATTCATACTGTAAGTTTATGGCACTTTTCATTGAGTATTGAATTTAATAATGCAAATCGAAATTACCTGGCTAGGCGTGGGTTTTAGAGGGTGCATTGAGATGCGTGCCAATTAAATTGGGTTGTTTGGGTAGCTTACTTCAGGTTTGTCTTCATCGCTGCTGGTCTAGTGTTGGTTTAGGATTGATTTTGGGTGAATTGAGTGAGTAATGAGAGAGATATGAGTAATTTAGTGGGTTTACATGTTGCTGATTATGCATTTCCAGCCTGTTGTTTTTGATGTTGGAAGAGTTTCATGATCATTATCTTTTATGTTCAGCATTATTCTTTTACTCTCACTTTCCCTTTCATTGTAAGGTTAAGTAGTACTACTAACCCATTATGGGTTGTAATCTCTTATCCCACTAAAACGTGGAAGCGGTTGGCTTGCCGCCTACATCTGATAAATTGTAATTTAGTCCTCCCGCTGCACAAGCAGTCGAGTGATGATTGGTTGTAATGGTCCTCCCGCTGCATAAGCGGTCGAGTTGAGTATTTTTTAATTCAGTCCTCCTGCTGAAATATTGCGGTTGAGTGATTTGTGTCTGCTGTATGGTTCTCTTGGTTGGTTCACTGCCAAGTTTCTTGCTTTCCCATTGGGTAAGCGGAAGGGACTGGCTTGCCACCCAATATTGTATTTACTTTATCAGTCCAACAGATTTTTGATCTAATGATCCCCTCATCACCATATGCTCTCACCTTCCCACATTGGACACTTGGTGATCAGAAAGTGGAAGGGTTGCATTTTCAGCAAGCTTTGAGTTTATGTTTTTCTAACCTTAACGGGTTGTGTTGGTTGGTAATTCTTATTGCTCTTAAAAACAAAAAAAAATTATCCGGGATATTACATAGTGACTGCATTCAGGCACCAAAAATTGACACAAATCCGGATTTGATATTCCTCTTTCTTTAAGGAAATGACAATCGGAGACACCCATTCGCTGCACTGGACCCGGAAGATGATGCCAACTTCCAACATCTTCTCTATTTCCTCATTGACCCTTGTGACATAGTTTATGTTCATCCAGCACAGCGTCTTCCGCACCGGATGGGCTCTAGGTACCAATTGAATGCAATGTACACACATCTCGGGGGGCACTCCTTTCAGATCTTTATATGTCCAAGCGAAAACATCCTTATACTCCAAAAAGATTTTGAAAGTTGTTGCCTTCAACACAAGATCCCAATCATCCCCCACCAATATGTTTTTTGGGTCTTCCTCCTTTCTGAGGTTGGTCACCTTCAACTTGGACTCCTCATACTTAATAGGTTTGTGTTTCTCAAACTAATGTGTGGGAGCATCATCCATTCGGGCCTCCCCTCTTTGTATTCTCCGTACTCTAGTGGGCACACATCTTTCTCATCTGGCTCTTCTATCTGGAGCATGTTGCATTGGAACATCTCATAGTCCTCCACCATTCAATGGAAGAATCCATTCAATGAGCACATGTCATCCTCTGAGCAACCATCGAGTTCCAACACTCCTTCACTATTAGGTTTCATCGGCTCCTTCCCTTCATCCACACCCATCATCTCTTCCTTTGATTCAAACTCCTAGGAAGACGCCAGCTCCTCACTTACCATTTGTGTGCGTAGATCAATGACATACTTTCGCCCACCTTTCTCCATGTATAGGGTGTTCCTCTTCCAATTGTGATTTACTTTCGCTGTCACCAACCAGCCTCTCCCCAAGATGGCGTCATAGCCCTTCTTCTTAAGGGGGATTACCACAAAATCTAGTGAGAAGCATTGTGTGCCAATGGTCACTTGTTGGGCCATCAAGGTGTCGAGTGGCGTAATACCATGCTAGTTTGCTCCGACTAGATTGAATGTGGGTGGCCATAGTGTCGATTTTCCCAGCTTCTTCCATGTTTCCTCCGGCAACACGTTTACTCCAAATCCTCCGTCCACGATGGTATCCATAAGGATGGTCCCAAGGATGCCCATCTCTACCACCGCGAGGTGCCGATCACTATTGACGGCCAGCAGCATTGGGTAAGCCGAAGGGCTGACTGGGACTTCCAGTTGGTTTGAAGATGTGTAGGAAAATGTGTGGGTCATGTTCTGCACAGAGCTCGGGATGGCAGTCCTCAATTGTGGCATTGTTTCGAGAAGGTCCTGCACCTTTACTGGTACCTCCATCTACAAGAATTGCCTCATAATATTTTTCTCCACCTCCGTACGAGATGAGGTGCTCACCGCCTCCGTCGTTCTGTCATCATGCCTCGTTCAATCTCACCCTTTGCTTCCAGTGCTCTTTCTTTTTCTGTACGAGGGTTCAAGTAGGTGGCCTTCTTTTCTTGTGCCCGAGTAAGTGCCAACACCTCCTTTTCCTCACCAAGTTTCTCAATATTTAATAGATTCACTCCAGGCTTGGGTCAATTTGTGTCTTCGTGGTCGCCAGAACCACATGATCTGCACAAGTTCTGAGGGTTTTCCAGCCTTTTGGCAATCCCGAGAAAAATGCCCCCACTGGTTGCAAGCTCGGCATTGAATCATTGGTTGTCCTTTAGTGTCGTACTGCATCCGGCTCCGATTATTGTTGTTGTTATTGTTGCCTCTTCCTCCCCTTCGATTACCTCTGTAATCGTCGAATAATGTCGTGATGTTGGCTTGGGGTTGGAATGTGCCCGTGACAGTGGATGGTGACGGCTGCTCCTGGGTCAAGAGCACCTGATTCCCTCATGTCTTCATATTGTAGGGACACTCTTTGGTGGAGTGTCCGAACACTTGGCAAATTTCATAGAAGGCCTTTTTAGGACAGGTGCCTTTTGTATGACCTTCCTCCTTACACTCGGTGCACCACACTTCCTCATTCTTGCTCGTGCTTCCCTTCATACTTTTAAATTCTTTCATCATGCGGTGCATGTCCTTCTGGAGGGCTTGCACCTTCTTGCTAGATCCCTCATCGTTGCTACTTCCATCTGAGGATTCCTCGTCACCAGAGGACTTGTCTTTCTTCTTACTACGCGTCTTGCCTTCACTTTCCAGGTCCATGGAACGGTTATAGGCATCCTCATAGGACGTGGGTGGTACAATTTTCATTTTCTTCTTGAGGGACGATTTCAGACCCTCCACGAACCACCTTTTCTTTAATACATCCCCCAGCTGGTTGTCCATCTTTCCCAGCAGTTCCTTCAATCATCGGTTATGCGCTCTAACTGTCTCGTGTTTCCCTTGCTTCGTACTCAGGATTTTCGCCACGATTTCATTGTCGTCCTTTAGGAGTCGAAACTCCGTCTCGAAGGCTTTATGTAATTCGTCCCAAGTTCCTATCTTCGTTTTATCAGTATCGGAGTACCAGTCGATGGCTACCCCTCGTAGGATGGCAGGGAACTGCACCACCCATTCAGCCTTATCAGTCACTCCATTGGCCGACCAAATCGTTTCACATGTACAACAATGCCATACAGGGTCTTCCTTCCCATCTCCAGTGAATTTAGGCAACTTCCGCCTATTTGCCATTACGCTCCTCGGCTGCGGCCCAGTATGCCCTCTAGAACTCAACCCTCCAGAAACTGGTCCTCCAGAAGGTACTCCACCGAGATTTGGTACGTTGGGTCCCACCAAGCTACTCTGACTACCAGGGTATGATGAGCCTAAACCGAACAGATTGCTTCTACTACTATGCCCTTGTGTCCTCCCGACACCTTCAGTCGCACCGGTATCCTCCCCCTCTCTATTCTCGGTCTCAGTATCCTCTTCTCTCCTGGTCTCGGCACCTCTAAATGGCGTGTACAGCTCTACCGTACTCCAATCGCCAATCTCTTCCAACATGAGGGAAAGGTCGCCCAACCGCTTTCTAGTGGTTTCTATTAACAAAGAAACTTGGCCTTTACCACTCAAGCCAGCATTGCCATTCCCGCTTTATTCTTTAGCAAGTTTCTTCAGCCATCTTCGGCATTCGGCTTGTTGCTGCAATCTTAGTGCCCTCACTGCTGCCTCGTGCTCGTCTTCTTCTTGTCCCTTTGACACACGATTTATGTCCTTATTCAACGTCACGGACATCAATTCCTTCGTTCCGTGGGATTGAAGGTTTGTCGGCGGCTTTCATCACGTTCTTCCCCCTCACGCCAACTCCTCTCTTCGAACTGTTGTAAAATTTGTTGCCGCCGGTTCTCACGGTATGTTTCCTCTCAACAGTTTTCAAGGGCAAGGAAAGCTTGTGCCAATAGGTTGGGCAGGTTGTTCATCAACTAGTTCACTGAGGGGCTCACTCCGAGGGAAGTCCACACAGCACTCTCAGGAATGTCTTCTTGAGCTGCTTCCCTTCGTACGTGAGTTTCAATGGACACTTGCAGTATGCACCTAAAGTCTGTTGTCAATGCCCTTTCCCCTTCAAACAATTCTTCAGGTTCTTCTTCCTCTGGGCTGCTCATCCCTTCATTCAATGGTTGGCCCATTATCGTTGTGCCATGTAGTATAATCCCGTCATTCTGAAGTTTAACTCGGCAACGGCGCCAAATGTTTTCCCTCTGGGCAAACAGTTTAATGCATGCAAACAGAATACATAACGAAGAATAGTAATGCCATAGATTTCAAATAAACACAGTCATAATATATTAAGTCACACAATGTATATCAATTGCTAGCCAACAGAAAAGATACCATTCCATTCATAATCATAATAATGGCACGTTACATCACATGGTATATAAAGGTATCGAGGGGGTGCGACGGTTGTCCCTCGCACCCATAACTACCTACCCTCGGTTACATCACTAAACAAAGTACTTCCTAATTACTTAATCACTTATTATTCCCATACATACAATATGTCCCCAACAATTGTAAAAAAAATTCTTGTCCTTCCGAAATGAAGAAAGCTTGGACTGAAATTTGGCCCTAGGGGCAGCCAACTCCATACTTCTTAATTTCTTGATGGCTTCAACTAAGGTAGGCGGATCAAATGCTTTGACCCATCCTTTCAAGGGCTCTTCAAGACCTTTTGTGAAAAGAACAACTAGCCTCTTCTCTGAAATGCTCTTGACCATAACTAAGAGATTTTGGAATTCAGTTATGTAATTATCCAAGGAGCCTTGTTGTTTGAGTTGAGCAAGCTCCCTAAACTTCACCTCCAGATCCTTAGAATCAAACCTCTCAATCAGCTTGTTGGTGAATTCAGCATAGGTGGGTATCAAGTTATAACCAAGGGTGACCAACCCATGGTACCACCATTCGTGAGCAACTCCATCCAAGTGCAAGGTGGCGAACTTGATGGCTTCTTCTTCGGGCATAGGCCTCAAGGACAAATGCGCCCACGCTCTAGCTGTACTTTTACTGCTTCCATCAAAATGCGCTAGAGTAACCTTCCCAAGAGCTTGTTGATAATCTCTTGGAGAGGAGTATCGATTATCATACCTTCCTTCCCTCCTCTTCTTCTGATTCATGCACTGGTCAAGAGAAAAGACATTTCGAATCTCTTGGGGAAGTGATGCATACTCCACAAAACTAGCCCAGATCTCATCACCCACAGGGACTTCGACTTCAGGAGGTGGTGTTTCCCTTGGAAGGAAAACTGGTTGCAAAGGTCTTGTGACTGATCCAACAAGCATTCCACTATTGTTGCTACTATTGTTGTTGCCATTCCCATTACCACCAGAGTTGTTGGAAGTGTTGGCATTATTTCCACTAGTATTTTGATTCTGGTCTTGACTATGTCCTCTAGCATTGTGTCTAAAAGTGGCTATCATCGAGGACATCATGTCCATCATAGTATCAAATTTTTTCTCCATTTTATCCACAACCACAATTGCATCATTATGACCGAACATTCTTTCTCCCATTGATTCCATTGAATCAACTTCCTTATCTCTGTTTCTCAAAACCTTTGAAAAAGTTTCCTCGACTGGCACCAATGGCATCTGATACTGCTGCCTTCTTTGTTCCCCGGTTGTAGTATCTGATATCTCTATCACTCATGGAACCCTTCTATCACATAGGTTGGCAGGAAGAGTCGCTCTGATACCACTGTAATATCCCCAACAAAAAAATTTTTAATTTTCAACAAGATTAGAAGCACAACAACACCGTTAGGGTTAGAGAAATGAAATCCAAACCAACTAGAAAGAACCCTACACCTTTTCATCACCAAGAGCCCAAACTGACAGGGTGAGAGCATACGGTAGCAGGGGATCCTTAGATGAAAACTGTTGAAAGTACTAATTACAATAATGGGCAGCAAGCCAACCCCTTTCACTTTCCCACAGGAACAAAAAACTAGAAAGCTTGGTGGTAAACCAGACAAGGAGAACAAGAGCAAAACAAAGCACAAATCACTCTATCACAATATTTCAGAGGGAGGACTGAACACTTACAACAAAGCTCAGCTCAACCGCTTATGCAGCAGGAGGACCATTACAAACAAAATATCACTCTACCGCTTATGCAACAGGAGGACAAAATTACAAATATCAAATGTAGGCAGCAAGTCAGCCTCTTCCACTTTTCAGCGGGGTATGCTTTACAATCCAAAAGTGGTTGATAGTACTACTATTCAACCTTACAAAATAGAGAGGAGAGATTAGAATAGAAGAATAATGCTGATCAAAATTAAAAACTACTATCAAAACCAACTCAAGCATAAACAACTACTGCTATTCTTATTTCTGACACTTAACAATGCGCAGACCAACCACTACCGGAAAAACCAAAATGCTCATAACTCATTCTAATCTACTCAGAATCACACCAGATTAAAAGCAAATGAACAATGCAACTTACACGAACATTATAGAACTTCAAACCTGCAACTTAAGTCCAAAGATCAGCAACACACATCCCAAGGCAGCTATGGAAAGGAGCGCTAAAGATGAATAGTTCAATCAGCAATAGAAAATTCAATTCAATGAAGCAACATCTCCCCTTTTGAGGATCATCGCCTATAGGAAGAACTTCAGAGCCAATACCCATGAAGAAATGCATAGCCGGCAAGAAGGTACGATCAGAATATGATTTCAGCCACTATATGCTCGGCACACACCCAAAACACAACAGCAATCAGAAAACTGAAACTGTAGCAGAAAACTCCATCACTTTGAAGCTCAATTTACTCCTCTAGATGAGAAATAGGCTCTCTCATAGCTAGACGCTATCTCTCAAGCACGAAACTGGTACAAGCTAGGAAGCACGCAACTTCGAAGCAAAGGTCTAGCACAATTTTGGCAGCACTTCATTATGAAAATGTTCAAGATACCAAATGAGAGACTGAGCCCTCATATTTATAGATTTTGAGACCCCAAATTCACCTCCAAATGGCATCCAAATTACAACTTCTACATTTGCATTTCATTTCCCACTCCCTCGTGTGTTTGGCATCCAACTCCTAGGCAAAAGTTCGAACTTTTCGTTGATGTAAGACTTACAACTTAAAAACATAATAAACTTCATGAAAACGCCTCCTTTTTTCACGCCACTGACTTAGGGAAAATATAATATTTTTTAGGTGCAAAGTATGTTTCCATAAGTCGTCCAAAACACATTAAATATTAACTTTAGCATAAAGTAATAATATTTAATAAATCACTGAAAATCAAATACTAATTATGCCAAATTGAACTGATGGATTGAAGTGCTGAAAACCATCAAACTGAGCTGGGTCAGAACTCACAACTGAACTATTATAAATAAAACTGCCTAAAATGACACACTAAAAATATTAAGTCCTGAAATCAACTCCAAAAAGACTATTCTTCAAACCCTTTAGCCCAGCTCGAGAAACCCAGAAAAACCCAGTAATCATGACAACCGACAACCACTTACTAAAAATAGTAAGTTCTGCAAACTCCCCTAAACTGATTGCATGTCATACCACTATGAAGCTTACAGAAAACCCAGAAGGAAACTTGGATTCATTCTGCCAAACTCCAACTGCTTCACACTACCTAATTTTGCCAAAAATAGCCTGCGGGCTTCCTAAATAGGCTATTCATCACCAGGAATGATCACTAGCTGGAAGGGGACATTACAGATAGACTCGAAGGATACCATAGAGCAACTCAAGGAAGACTCTGAAGAGCTATAAGGGTTGTAAATACTCACAATCTATATCGTAGACAGAAATTGACCCTAAACACTTAATTGAGCTGTGTCAAAGAACATAATAAAACTGTTGGTAACAAAAGAATATAATAAGCATCTCAATATAAAATCATAAACTTGATATTTTTCAGCAACCAATAAGTCCAAACAATGCCCGTTGTCATTCACAATCAATGCCACCTAATACATGGACACGATAATTTTTGGTCCATTATAGTTGTCTTCCATGGTAGAAGATTGATGTTTAGTGTCATCGTCCTTTAAATGGATTTGACCATTGTGTTATTTAATTTTAATAAAATAGCACTATTACTCTGATTATACATAAATATTAAAATGGGTAGGTTGTTCATATAGCTTTCTTCCTGAATGATTGATAACTAAGTAAAATATATCAAGCAAAATTTAAATTTACAGAAATGCGAAAATGAAAACAAAAGCTAAGAATTTGACTAGGCAGTTATGCATAATTTTGACAAGCATTTTGTTAGTCAAAAACATCAAAACCATGTTTATAAAAAAGTGTTTGCAAGTCTTGCCTGATCAAAATTTGAGAAGAAGGGCAATAATTCAGGATAGTTTAGAGAAGAGGGCCAAACTTGTCCCACAAGACCCCACCAACTGCAAGAACAAACAATTGAACTCATTAAACTGATTTACTTTTGTAATTTATTAAAATATCATGGCATTTAGAAAATACAGTTCAACATGACATCCTTATATAGAAATTTTAAAAAACTTATCACTGAGAAAACATACTAATGCCATGAAATCTTCCATCTTGATAGATATGGAGCTCGTATATTTCTATATCTTAAAGTTTGTAAATCATTTAACACCTAAGAAAAAATATTTTAAAAACAAAAAAAGACTTTAAAGTTAAAAGACGCAGTCCTTGCTCAAATTATTTTTTTTCACGTTGCCAAAAAATGGCACTATATTGTAGACTAATTACCACAATTTAAATGATTCAATCTATAATTACAGCAGAGCAACAGCATTTTCCTGATTAGATTCAAAGGTGTAAACAAGGCTTATGTATTCCAGTCTTAGGTGGCAAACACTAATTACACATGTAAGCATTTGATGCAGTCACATAACACTTCAATACTAAGTAATCAACAAATAAGATGATGTTTCCCTTAATATATGGAATTATATGTATATGTTACAGCCTATTTGAGTGGAATTAGCAATAGTTGTACTCCTAGAAGATTTATTATATCTGTCCATGAAGGTTGAAAACTCTAGATCTCTCTAAGAAGTAAATATATATTCAAGGAGAAATATATCTCACAGGAATAAGAACTATATTCATACTTTCTTAAATCACTCAACTACTAAAATTCAAGATGAAACATATTATAGCAGGCTAGAGAGAAAAGAAAGAAAAAGTGAAATTATATTAATGTCCACAAATGACCAAAAGTAGGTCAATGGGACTCAAGAGTACACAAATTTACAAAGAAAGTTCTAGGAGGAGAATCTTGAAGTGGCCCTACAAAGGAGGAGAACCAAAAACAAAATACAAAAAGTAGGGAACAACCAATTAGTGTAAAGTTATTTCAATTTTAATTAAAGAACAAGTTATGAACTATGAATGCTATATATGGATATGAGGAATTATGTCAATGTCTAATAATTCTGATTTTTATCTGCAGGTCTGAAGGAGAGAGATCATTTAATATTTTCTATGTCTTCTCCAAATGAATTCAATTGGCATATATATCATTTAGGCAACCGGTCAATTGGTGTATTGACCGGTCATGCCTTTTAGGCATGACCGATCAATGCACCCATTGATCGGTGCCTTTACAATTATACCATTAACACAATGCTGATTATCGGTTCAAAAACCCCCGATAGCATATTGTAATGTCATAATATAATGACTGATCAATTTAATGAATCGGTTCATATAAACACCGATGATTCAAAGTGCACGATGAATATAATCCAACCGGTGCATTTGTTAACCAATGTTAATGCCAAATGAAGCGGTGTATTCATTAAACCCGATAACAAATATGCTCGATATAATTAAGCCCGATAACAGATGTGAATCGGTGCCAATGTTTATGCATCCAATAACAAGTATGTATCGGCGAATTTAACCCGATAACTTATAGCATTTAATATGCTATTGGGTTAATACCCTGATAGCATATTAATGCCAATTAACAATTGACATTAATATGCTATCGGGTTGTTAGCCCGATAGCATAATGATAAGCAATGTTTGTACAATCCGATAATCATATGCAATATAAATCAGACATGAAGCATGTAGATAAATAACAGAACAAGGAAGGTTAGGAAGATCTTATCTTGCATAAGCTACCATGCATTAACACTCCCTCTTAGCTTTGGAAGATAGATAAGGCAACCTGCATCACATTTCCTTTTCATAACTAAGATAATGTCAGTCAGCAAAAATCATTTATACATGAGAAGTACCATCAAGACATATGATACAAAATAGAAGAACATCACTTGAGCATGTGACATAAAGTATTATTTTAACATGTGATAAAAGTAAGAGAATCATCACCTGATCATGTGAGAAATCACCAAAACATGTGATCTGTAAGATTCATCAAGATATCACCTAACACATGATATCAGTATTGCCTAACAAACAATACTTAAGGATAAGTCTATGAGAAAGGTTAGTTTCTCATCATATCCAAGTTGTGATAAGTGCAATAACATTTATAAATGTTTATCACAACATAGTCATGGCACATCCATGACTTACCAGAGATCCAACATGATCAATGGTTGAGATATCACCTACACGTGATATCAGTATTGCCTAACACGCAATACAAGGATAACCATATGAGAAGTGCTTAAGTTCTCATCATATCCAAGTTGTGATAATGCAATAACATTTGTACAAATGTTGTATCACAACATAGTCATGGCACATCCATGACTTACCAGTGATCCAACATGATTACTGGTTTGACTATCATAAGATCGTCACCTTATGATGTCTACATACAAGTGTTCAGTATCTGAGCGATCGTCACCTCTTAGATATGAACACAGGTGGCAAGAAGCCAAGAGATAGTCCAAACATGACAAAGAAGTTTACACCTTAAACATCTTAAATATATGTAAGTATAGATTACAAAGCAGATTACCTTTCTATCATACCTAAACCCTTTCTGAAGTGATCAACCTTCACTCTGGAAAGTGGTTTGGTCAGAATATCTGCAGTCTGATCTCCTCTACACACATATTCTAACTTTATCACATTCCTGTCAACCATATCTCGTACATAGTGATATGGAATCTCAATATGTTTGGACTTGTCATGAAATACTGGATTTACAGAGAGTTTTATACAGCTTTGATTATCACACTAAATGGCTGTAGGTTTCATAGGTTCTCCAAATAATCCCACGAGCAATTTACTTAGCCATACTGCTTCTCGGGCAGCCATTGAAGCTGCAATATATTCAGCCTCTGTGGAACTCTGAGCTACTGAAGATTGTTTTCTGCTGATCCAGGATATCATGGCTAACCCTAAACTGAAGCAGCACCCTGAAGTGCTCTTTCTGTCAGTCACACTGCCAGCCCAATCTGAATCTGTAAATCCATGTAGATCTATGTCAACCTTTTCATATTTAAGACCAAGTTTTAGGGTACCTTGTAGATATCTCATTATATGCTTTACTGCAACCAGGTGTATCTCCTTAGGTTCACACATGAACTGACTTAAGGCATTAACAGCATAGCAGATATCTGGCCTTGTATTTACTACATACATCAGGGACCCAATCATCTACCTGCATTGAGTGGGGTCAGTAGGTCTTGATTCTGTTGCTGCTTCTTTAAGTTTATGGAAGTTGGTTTCCATAGGAGAGGTCATGGGTCTGCAGTTTAGCATTCCAAATCTTGTCAATATGTCCAAGGTGTACTTCCCTTGGTTCAGTACAATATTATCAGAATTCTGCCATACTTCCAATCCTAGGAAGTAATGAAGAAGCCCCAAGTCTTTCATATCAAATTCTGTGGATAGATCTTTCTTGCATTGATCTATTAGGTGATCATCTCCTGTAATTAATAAGTCATCAACATATAAAATTAATATTAACATATCACCTTTATTTCTTTTGAGGTAGAGATTAGGATCTGCATCATTCTTAGAGAAGCCCAGCTTTGAGAGATAGGTGTCAATTCTTTCATACCAAACTCTGGGAGCCTGTTTGAGCCCATAAAGAGCTTTCTTGAGTCTACACACATGAGACTTTGCATCATGAATTTCAAACCCTTCAGGTTGCTCTAAGTAGACTTCTTCCACAATCTCGCCATTTAGGAATGCTGTCTTAACATCCATCTGATGTACCTTCCACCCCTTTGTTGCTGCAATGGCTAGGACAGCTCTTACTGATGTGTACCTGGCAACAGGTGCAAATGTTTCTTCGTAATCTATTCCTTCCTTCTGTGAGAACCCTCTAGCTACAAATCTGGCCTTGTGTTTTTCAATACTGCCATCTGCAGCATGCTTGATTTTAAACAACCATTTAGAAGACACGACAGACTTCTTGGTTGGCCTAGGAACAATCTCCCAAACATCATTCTTCATAATGGATTGATATTCTTCAGTCATGGCATCTATCCATACTTGATGTTTGAGTGCATCTAAAACATTGTTAGGTTCAGCTTTAGAGAGATCATTCATAAGTGTAACATAGTTGATGAATTTATTAGGCCTCTTGCTTTCCCTGAAGGTTCCTGAAGGAGCAGCGAACTTCTGAGCTTCTGCTATAGTTTTGGTGGCCCATAGTGGTCTTTTCTTGCGATTATCTATAGGTGGGTCTTGTGTTTCACTTATAGTTTCCTCAAGATACTCCCTCTGAAGCTCAGAAGTAGGTTCTTCTTCTAGGTTAGGAGTAGGATTATGAATTTCAGGTTCTATTGTATTTTGGGCCCTTTTGAAGGCTAAATCTTCTTCGAAGATTACATCCCTACTGAGTTCAATATTTCTCTGCCCTTGTACATAGATTCTGTAGACTTTAGAAGTTTCACTGTATCCTACAAGTATTCCCCTTTTTCCAGAGGGTTCTAGTTTTAGTCTTTTCTCTTTAGGTACATGAATATAGACCGGACACCCAAATATCCTAAGATGGCTGATATCTGGTTTTGTCTTGGTAAAGACTTCCTCAAGAGTTTTATCTTCAAGGTCTGAATGAGGACATCTATTTTGTATGTACACAGCAGTGTTAGTTGCTTCTGCCCAAAGGTTCAAGCTTAGATTTTGATCTAGTATCATGGCTTTGGCAGCTTCTACTATGGTCCTATTTTTCCTTTCAGCTACTCCATTTTGTTGTGGATTATAAGGTATTGTCAACTCCCTCTTAATCCCAGAATTTTTACAAAAGTCTTTAAATAGTCCTGATGTGTATTCCCCCCCATTGTCAGTTCTTAAGGTTTTAATTTTGTTTTCAGAGAGATTTTCTGTTAATGTTTTAAACTCTTTAAACCTACTTAGGATCTCTTCTGATTCTTTACATTTCAGAAAGTAGATCCACGTCTTCCTAAAGTAGTCATCAACAAAAATTACATAGTACAAAAATCCCCCTAGCGAGGGTACGGACATAGGTCCACATACATCAGAATGAATTAACTCCAAAACTTTGCTAGTTTTCCTAGTACTATTCTGAAATGCATTTTTGGTATTTTTACCTAAGGCACACCCTTTGCATGCCTCTGAATGATATTGCTTCAACTTAGGTAGACCTGTGACAAGGTTTCCCATGGTTGACAAAGCTCTATAATTCAGATGGCCTAATCTCCTGTGCCATACTTCATTTGCATTAGTTGCTTCATGGATCAATGCTAGATTGGGCTCTGTACATAGCTCATACAAATAGCCTTGTCTTCGACCAATGACCTTGGCGTCTTTGATGGAGGATCTCTTTGGCCAAGCCAACACCTTGTTTTCCATGAAGGTCACTCTGTATCCTTGATCTTCTAGTGCTGATATGGAGATTAGATTTCTTTTGATGCCTGGAACATATAGTACTTCTTCAAGTCGTAGTGACATGCCTGTCTTCAGTTTGATGGTGCAGGTTCCAATTCCTCTAACTGGATGTGAAGAATTGTCTCCGATGGTTACTTCCTCATCATCTTTCTCTATCATGGAGTCTAGTATTTCTCTAAAGCCGATGATGTGTCTGGATGAACCACTGTCGATCACCCATGAGTTAGATTTGTTTGAAGCATGGCTTGTAAGTGCTGAGTAAAGGACATAGTTCTCGGAGTCATTTTCTCTTCTAGATTTCCTCACTTTTGCAAATGTGGCTTGCTTCCCTTTCTCTAGACAGTTTGCAACATAGTGTCCGAATTTGTCACACCTATAACATTGAACATGTGATAGGTCTTTCTTAGAAGCGTTCTTGCCTTGTTTAGCTTTTCTTTTCCTGAATTGCTTCTTTTTGTACTTCTTATTGATGTTAGTATTTAGGACTTGCAAGTCTTCATCTATATTCTTCTGTTTTATTCCTACCTTGTTCAATCGGGATTCTTCTTCTAGACAGTCATCTCTTAGTCTTTCAAACTTAGGATATTTGGACCTAGCACTGATGCCTTGGACGAATGTGTTCCATCCACTAGGCAATCCATCTAGAGCAATGAGTGTTAACTCTTTGCTTTGGATGTCGTATCCAAGGGAAGCTAGGTCATCTCTTAGGCTTGATATCCTCATGAATTAGGAGTTAATTGTCTCCCCTTTGTTCATACTGATATGGTTGATCTCTCGTTTTAATGCCAGAGTACGACTTGCATTTGATATCTCAAATGTCCTTTCAAGTGCCTTGAACATTTTATAAGCCGTCTCCTGCTTTCTAATGATGGGCATTATATTATTTCTTACCCCATCCACTATTATTTTAATAGCCTTATCATTTCCCTCGATCCATGTGGATTTCTCGGTTTCATCTTCTGGTTGTGCACTTTCAGTTTGGACATATGAATCAACTTTGTTTTCTCTTAAAATCATTTTGATTCTAAACTTCCAAGCTGAAAAATCTTCGCTACCTCCGAGTCTATCTTCGAATCTGATAGCGTTGGCCATTAAGGAAATGTGATGCAGTTTGTAACTTAGTCCTTAAATTTTATCAAAATTGAATAGCCTTAGGTTCGATTACCTTGGCTCTGATACCATGTAAAGTTATTTCAATTTTAATTAAAGAACAAGTTATGAACTATGAATGCTATATATGGATATGAGGAATTATGTCAATGTCTAATAATTCTGATTTTTATCTGCAGGTCTGAAGGAGAGAGATCATTTAATATTTTCTCTGTCTTCTCCAAATGAATTCAATTGGCATATATATCATTTAGGCAACCGGTCAATTGGTGTATTGACCGGTCATGCCTTTTAGGCATGACCGATCAATGCACCCATTGATCGGTGCCTTTACAATTATACCATTAACACAATGCTGATTATCGGTTCAAAAACCCCCGATAGCATATTGTAATGTCATAATATAATGACTGATCAATTTAATGAATCGGTTCATATAAACACCGATGATTCAAAGTGCACGATGAATATAATCCAACCGGTGCATTTGTTAACCAATGTTAATGCCAAATGAAGCGGTGTATTCATTAAACCCGATAACAAATATGCTCGATATAATTAAGCCCGATAACAGATGTGAATCAGTGCCAATGTTTATGCATCCAATAGCAAGTATGTATCGGCGAATTTAACCCGATAACTTATAGCATTTAATATGCTATTGGGTTAATACCCCGATAGCATATTAATGCCAATTAACAATTGACATTAATATGCTATCGGGTTGTTAGCCCGATAGCATAATGATAAGCAATGTTTGTACAATCCGATAATGATATGCAATATAAATCAGACATGAAGCATGTAGATAAATAACAGAACAAGGAAGGTTAGGAAGATCTTATCTTGCATAAGCTACCATGCATTAACAATTAGGTGGTTAAGAAACTAATACAAATAGCCAAGTAGAGGAAACAAGAACCCAACAGAGCATTAAGTTCAAGAGTACTGAAGAGAGGAACTCTCATTAGTATCACAATCTGGGCCAAAATTGGTGGTCACTGGTTTCATCATCATCCACTATGAAACTAGCCAATAAAATATTTGATAGTGCTTATTGGAGAATGCCTATGGGTAGGAGGGCAAAGCAATACACTCCTAGAATAACACCTAACATCCAAGGCCAAAATAACTCCAACATTAGTGAAGAAACTTGTAATATGTGTTTGTCCCCATGGTTGGAGAGGTGGCCAAAGAGGAGTTGACCTAGGCCATCAAGAAGGAATTGAAAAGGGCCATCAAGAAGAAGTAGAACCAAGGTGATGAGAAGGAACATGCGGAGGTAGAAGTTGTGACAATTACTATGTCACAAATCTACCTATGTCGATCTGTTAGGTAGCAATATCTATAGGCTATTTAGAGTTGTCAATGCCTTGGATTTGCTAGAAAAAGGATATGTCAACCTCTAGGCTCTAGGATTCGTACATACCATAGTTTCGAGACTCGGCGAGTCCCGAGCTGAGTGGCCCTGGGCGAGTCCCAAGGGCCCAAGCTCGCGCTCGTCCAAGTCCAAAGCGAGACTCGCCAAGACCCGAGACTCGCAAACTCAGCTCAAACTCAACAAGTCTCGATGCCTAGACTCCGCAAAACTCAATTTGTTTCCTTTTAAATCTCAAAAAAGAACAAAAATAGACATTTTTTTTTACTTTTTTCAAAAACAAATTAGCATCCAAAAACTGTCATGTCCCCTCTTTAGCTCTGTCTAGCAGAGACATGTGAGTTAGCCCTATTATTGAGTCTTGTAGGCTGGCAATGGTGCATAGAGACTCAGTCAAGATATTCAGTGTTTCAATTTGGTGTTTCTGGCAGTAGCAGACCAGTTTGGACTAGTTCCTTGATTTTAGGAGGCAATTCCTACATTTTAGAAGGCAGTTCCTACTTTTAGGAGGTTATGACATCGTCCAGGGTTTGGGTTCCATGAGACCATTCCTTGGTTTCAGTTTCAGGAGATTTGAATGTGTTTCCTAGTTTCTAGGAGCATCCCTAGGTTTTAGGGATGAGACTGCCAGTTGATCCATGATTTCCGACATCAATCACAGACAGGTGACAGGTTCAGTTTCAGGCTTTTGGTGTGTTTCAAGCTTTTTGTAGCTATTTGGGTTATATTTTTAATATATTTAAATATTTCCTAAGTTAGCGTTTTAATATTTTAAATAAGGCTGTCTATAGCCATTTTGGAGTAATAAAGGGTTTTTGGCTTCATTTGGATTCGTATGCCCATGTGTTATAGTTCGTTGAAAAGGTCTTGAACTTTTCTAAATGATTTTCACTTGCCAGGGTCCTTTTGGCGCTTGGAATTATTTTATATTGAAAAAGTGGTGTTTTCTCTATACTTGGGCGCCCAATATTGGGAAATATGACTTTATATTAAAGCGCACTTTTCATGGATCTTTAGGGTTCGATTTGGAAGGAAAGACATATAAGGAGAAGGAAACCTAATTTCTCATTATCTTTTTCATATTGAAAACTTGTTTGGTGCGATATTGCTCTGGTAGAGCAATTCTTCAATCTGGGACGCAAACCCCATGATTGGTACTGGCTGGGACGTAGCCCTCAGCTATTGATTGGCAGTGGATTCTTTTGGCATTGGCATTATTGGTCAGAGTGTATGCACAATTCCTTCTAGAGATTCAGATTGCTTGGTGAGGGTTTCAGCAGGGTGGTTGAATTTCCCAGCAAGGGCATGATTGTTGCAGCTTGATGCCACCATTACAGCAGGTACACTTTACGCTGGAAGTGGTGAAGACTTTCATTCAGCCATAGCTGGTGTTCTTGGTTTGTGTTCATCATCTACCCTTCAGTTGGCACCATTATTGGATGTAAGCACATCCCCAGTGCGTAGGGAATAAACTAGATATTATAAATCAGAAATCTGCCTGGTACGATTTGTATCTATTCTGATTTAATTGAATGTTCTTACTTGTTTCAGCTTCCTTCCTTATTTGTTGTTCTCTATTCATTACTTGCTTATTTATTCAAAAAAATACAAAAAGAAACCAAACATTCTGTAACTTCTCTCTATTTTGTAAGACCATCAACAAAATCACAAGAAAAATATAGTTTATTATTTTAAAAATTATAGCAGATCAGCAAGGGGATCCATCAGGGATCTTTCAAAAACCCTAAAATTTTCTTGAAAGCCTTTCGCCCAAATCAAAAATAATTTTGCTCTCTTCATTCTCTCTTTACTCTTTTTCTCTAAAAAAAAAATTTGAGTGCAACCCCCACTTCCGACATGCAGGGAAACGCAAGTGCGTTTCCCCTCACCCCTTGTATCATTGGGTTTTTCTCACATCTAACACCCTGTGCAGCTTATCATTGCTGCCCCTCAAACCCATCAACATCTCCACTTCCAAATCCCCACTAGTCAGTGGGACCTACCTTAGATGCCTTCGTAGGAGGGATGCAAGCTCCTTTGAGCCATAGACTTCTAGTTATTGTTTTGATATTTGTTTGCAACATTTGATGTCATGGATTTCATATTCCATGAGTTTTATATGCATTTGACAATATTTAAATATCTAAGTGTGCTACTTCATCTATAATTTGTGTTTATAATTATGTGATCAATGTATACTTGTGTATATGATCAAATTAGCTTCTATTTGACGATGTTACTATGTCTTTAAAGTTTATTTAATAAAGAGTGCATGAAACAAGTTTTAAATCCTTAAAAATCTCTAAAGTTCTTGGGTTTTTCACTTGCTGAGTTTGTACCGAGTTTTTTTGCTGAGTCCCAAGTAGAGTCACCTTCACTGAGTCTAAGTCTCGTTTCTAAGCTAGATACCCCTTCTAAGAATCTACACCAAACGGTGATGACCTCACAAAGATAAAGGCTTAGGAACTATTGGTTTTAATATACAAAGAAAATAGAGAGAATATTGCTTGATTCCTTGTAGAGATAATAATATCTCCCTAAACTCTCATAGTAAATGGGGCATCTAAAGATGAAATGGTCCTTAGTCTCCACCTACTAAAGGGAGCAAAGACAAAAAATTCAATCTTGGCCAACAATATGATGGTCCATTGAAATATCCCCTTTTTTTTTCAAATTTTTCAGTTTTCAAACACCACAAACACCCATTAAGGTTAGGAAATATAAATTCAATACTGCTGAAAGAGAACGCTTCCACTTTGTGATCACCAAGAGCCCAATGTGGGAAGGTGAGAGCTTATGGTGAATAGGGGATCATTAGCTCCAATAAATCAACTGAAATACAATGCAGGGCGGCAAGCCAGCCCCTTCCGCTTGTGCAGCGAGCAAGAACAACTGAGAAGAATCACTCAACCACTTTTTAGCGGGATGACAATCATTACAATTCTGGAAACAAACACTCTACCACTTATTCAGCGGGAGGACTGAATTATAACAACAATCTACTCAATTGCTTATTCAGCGGGAGGACAGAAGTACAATAAATAAGATAGGCGGCAAGCCAGCCTCTTCCACTTATTCAGTGGGAAATTAAGAGCAATTCACAATATAACTTGTTGTTAGTACTACTAATCAGCATTACAAAGGTAAATATAAATGGCACATCAAGTGTTGATAACAAGTCTAACAACTACAAATGATAATCAGTTCCTTTCCCACAATACCAAAAAACTCACACTCCCAAAAATCACTCCAAACTCCAAATTCTAAAATCTGATATACATGAACAGCAAGCTGGAAAACTCAGACCAGCAATGCTAAACTCCACAAATTCACTCCTAAATCACTCATAACCCAGCCAAATAACTTCAAAAGACACTCAAATGAGCCCTAGACATGAGGCGACTCAAATAGAGCTGAGAAACAACAACAAACAATGAGAAAAAAATTAACACGCAATCCAAGACACTCTCCAGCATAGTACAGCTAGGGCATAAAGTTCAACTTGCTCTATTAAATCCAAATCAATGAGAATAACCCAGCAAACCAGCAATAGATGTCGCCTAGACTTGAGAAAGACAAGGAGCTAGTACCCAAAATCAACAGAGATCCACAAAAAAACTTATGAATAAATAGACAAAGTGTTCTTCTTCCAGTTGTGGGTGGCCTTGGCTGCCACCAACCACCCTCTCCCTAAGATCGCATCATACCCTTTTTTCTTTAGTGGGATTACCACAAAGTCTAGTATGAAAGGTTGCGTCCCGATGGTAACTTGTTGGCCCATTAGTGTCCCGATGGGTTTGATTCCATTTTGATCTGCTCCCAGCAGATTGAATGTAGATGGCCACAGCATTGGCTTCCCCAGCTTTCGCCAGGTTTCTTCTAGAAGAACATTCACTCCTGATCCACCATCAACGATGGTATCGGTTACAATGGTGCCAAGGATACCCATCTCCACAATGGCCAGGTTCCTTCCAGTGTTAACTGCCAGCAGCCTGGGGTCTATTGCAGACCCCCCAGGAACATTTGTGTGGTGGTTCGTATCAGTGCGTGGTTGGGAGATATCTCAAACCTGTCTAAAATCTGCAAATGATTTAATCCTTTGAATGCCCTTTTTCAACTCTATAAATCAAAATCCAATAAATAACTATAATCTCTAGATGAGATTATCTACTGAATACCCTTGGATGATATCTCAAACCTATAGCTATTGTCCCCTCTCAGTGTTTTCGTTCCCAAAAAGCTTGTAGCTTCAACAAAACCCTTGCTCTTTGATTTCCAACTATTTTCTCCAAAATGAATAAGTGAATGAATACCAAAAAAGACTTCAATTAACCTTTTATAAGCCTCCAATTATTAAATGCATTTAATAAATTTAATTTAATTTCACTTGATCGCATTTAATAAAGTTGGCGTCCCAATTAGACTTAATAATTGACTTTATATCATTAATATAATTTATGCAAAAAAGACCCCTTATATCCCCTTATAATATAAAGTCAAACTTTAAAAATTTAATATTAAATCATTTACTGCAATAAATGCCAATATTGGGACATTTATTTAATTCTTTCAACTACCCATTAATAGTCAAGGTACACTCTAACGATCTAAATGGCTTACTATAAATAGTATGGGACCGAAATGCTCAAGGGACTTACTAAAAATAGTATGTTCAAATGGAGCCTGAAAGACCTTTGGAAGGCAAACCACCAAAAAACTAAATCTCTGAGAAGGAGAGTACTGAAATAAACAACCAAAGGGTCAGCTAGAAAGCCCTAAAACACCCACAAAGGGACCCCTAATCACTCCATTAGCCTACAAGCTAAGTTACTGATTCGGGTACAAATATGGATACAGAATCAGGTACAAATTCGCAGAATTGGCAAAAAAAAATTCCTTGGGTACAGGTACAGGTACATCCGTACTATAATGTCCCCTTCTCAATTCTAGACTGATGGATGGAGTCTTAGCCTATTTTGGAAACCCATAGGCTAACTAGAGACTAAATTAGGGTTTTTGTCTTCAGGAAGGTTTTCGGAGAGGTGTTTGCATGACTTCTACAATTTGCTCTATAGATTCTTTCTGGGTTTTTCATGAGCTTCAGGATGGTATAACATGCATTCCAATCAAACAAGATTTCTGAATTTACTATTTTTAGTAAATTGCGACAGCTTGACGGTTGTTTACTTTATAGGATTTTTCTGGGTTTTTTAAGAGCTCCAGCGTGGTTTGACATGCAAATTCTTCGAAGATGATTTCCGGACTTACTATTTTTAGTAAGTCATGACTGCTGCTCAGAATGTGATGAAAATTACTTTTGACACACTTAATATTTTTAGCAGTATGCTATTTATAGTAAGTACTATTTTTCTGCAACTCAGCTCAGTGGCTACGTCTGGCAGTGTTATTTTTGGCAGGATCATGTATTCGAACTTAGATGACTATTTTCTACAATGTAGTTCAGTACCTTGGCCTCAACTCATTTTGGCAGTATTCAGTTTTTGGAAGAAAAAGTATTTTTTAATACTTTATTATTCCCCATGGCCTAGGCGTAATTTGTGTTGTGACTTCAAGGGGTCGCCATGGTGTTTTTAATTAAATTATAACTTAGGGCAAGTTGGACGATTTTCTAAGATTGCCTAAGTTATATTATTATTTATAAGTCATTGTTGAGCACTCACTTTACATATTATTGGCAATTTTAATAAGATGACTATGCTATGATCTTGGACGACTTAGAGAAGGGAAATATTATTTTTATCCTAAGTCTATTTGGCGAAATATTCCACCTTCATATTGAGACACCAAAGTGCAATTTCATCAATATTATTTTATAAGCATTATATTTATCAAAGTGGCGATTAAGGGTGGATATGACTTGGGCGATTTGGTGAGGTATTGAAATGAAGTGAAATGAAATGTAAATTAAAGAAAATTTGAATGCCATTGTTTAATCTCATATTGCAGGGAAAAGAAGTTCGATTTGGGGAGAAGGTTATAAATAAGTGCCTTGGCCTTCATTTGGGAGCATCCATTATTGCTTTGATAACGAAGTGCTGCCAAAATGTTGTCAAACTCTTACTTCGAGGAATGCATACCTCCTAGTGCCTCAGTTTCGTGCTTGAGAGATGGCACCTAGCTAAATGTATGATTGTTTCTCATCCAAAGGAGCAGATTCGACTCAATGTGGTGAAGATTTGTGTGGATTTCCAAGTGTTCTTGTTGCTGGTCGCGGAGTGTGCTGAAGTAGATTCTTGGTTGCAGGTCTCAGTGTGTCATTCTTCTCGTTCTGGGTATTTCTTCTATCTCTCTTTGTGGTTTGGGTGATTCATTTTGTGAGTTTGTAGAGTCTAAAATGGTGTTTGGGATTTTATTTTTGCAAAATCGTACCCTAGTTGGTCGTACCATGTGGCTGAATGCTTTGGGATGCATGCATAAATTATTGGGGTCAATTTGCCATGTTTTGTTGTACTAGGATTGATCGCCTACCTCCTACTGATCATATGCTTTCAATTTCATGTCATTTGGTTAAGAATTGGGCGAGTTGTGAGTGTTTTAGTGGGATTTGGTGTTGCTGGTCTGTGTGTTTTTAGTGTGTTGGGAGTATATCAGATTTAGAGATTTTCTGATTTAGAGTGTCTTCTTGTGTGGAGTTGGTTTTAGGGTGTGTGGGTTCTTTGGTGTGGAGAGAAAGATCTTGGTAATTGTTTGCAGTTGTTGGTTCTTCATTCTTATCTTCTATGATTCACATTGTAATGTTGGTAGTAATACTAACAACAATTTCTATTGATCTTTCTTAGACACACTGCAAAGTGGAAGAGGCTGGCCTTGCCACCTATCTTTGGGATAGTGATTTCTCTTAATTTGTAATCCATAATGTGCATTGTATAGCTAGTTAGTGGTACTAACAGCTATCTAAGTGGATTATTGCTCTTAGTCCCACTGCATAAGTGGAAGAGACTAGCTTTGCCGCCTACTTTGAATATTGTAATACGAACCTCCCAATACATAAGCGGTAGAGTTGATTTGTAATTTCATTTCTAGTCCTCCTGTTGGATAAGCGGTAGAGTGATTGCTACTTTAGTTTCTTGGCTTGTCCTTGGCTGGTTTACCACCAAGTGATCTTTCAGTATTCTCACTATCCCGCTGAAAAGTGGAAGGGGTTGGCTTGCCACCCAAGTATTTTAATCAATTTCAATTTCTTGCATCCAACGATCGCCTCAACACAGTATGCTCTCACCCTCCCAGATTGGGCTCTCGGTGATCAAAAGGTGGAAAGGGTTACTTTCAGTAGTATTGGGATTTCATTTTCTAACCCTAACTAGTGTTTGTTTTGATTGTAAACTGAAATAATTGAAAAAAAATTAAGGGGGAAATTACAATGGTATCAGAGCCACTTATCTTGCCAGCCTGTGTGATAAGGGTTCTCCATGACTGACGAAGACATCAAATATTAAAACAGAGAAGGCAGCAGTATCAAATTCCTTCAATCCCAGTGGAAGAGACATTTTCAGAGGTATTGAGAAACAGAGAGAAAGCAATGGATCAACTGATTCAGTTGATACTATGGCAGAGAGAACGTCAGATGTAAATGGGGCTGCAGAGAGAGTTGAAAAGACGTTTGATAGTATGATGGATATGATGTCCCAGTTGTTGGCTACATTAACTCAGAACGTTGGTGGAGTTCAAAATCAAAACACCAATGGAAATAATGCCAGCACCTCTAACAACTCTGGAGGAAATGGGAATGGAAGCAACCAAAGTAGCAACCATGGTGGAACACCTGTTGGGTCTATTTCAAGACCGTTGCAACTCGTATTTCTTCCAAGGGAAGCATCGCCACCTAAAGTGGAAGTACCCATGGCTAATGAGATAAGAGCAAGCTACATGGAGTATGCCTCTCTTCCAATAGAGATTCAGAACATCATAACCCTGCATCAATTCATGAATAAGAAGAAGAGAAGGGAAGGGAGATATGATAACCGTTATTCCGCTTCGAGAGACTATCAACAAGCTCTTGGAAAGGTGACTCTAGCTCATTTTGATGGGAGCAATAAGTGTACGGCTAGAGCTTGGGTTCAAAAGTTGGACAGCTATTTGTCCTTCAGGCCAATGCCTGAAGAAGATACCATCAAGTTCGCTACTTTGCACTTGGACGGTGCTGCTCACGAGTGGTGGTACCATGGGTTGGTCACCCTTGGCCATAGCTCGATCAATACCTATGTGGAATTCACCAACAAGCTGATCGAAAGATTTGATACTAAGGATCCAGAGGTGAAATTTAGAGAGCTTGCACAACTCAAACAGCAGGGCTCTTTGGACACTTACATAACTGAGCTTCAAAGTCTTTCAGTTATGGTTAGTAGTATTTCTGAGAAGAGGTTAGTGGTCCTATTCACTTAAGGACTTGAAGAACCATTGAAAGGTTGGGTTAAAGCCTTTGATCCGCCCACCTTGGCTGAAGCAATCCAGAAGTCAAAAACTATGGAGTTGGCTACCCCTAAGTCTAAATTTTTGTCCAAGCCTTTCTCCTATCGAAAGGATAAAAAGAAATTTACAAATCAGACCAATAAGTTCCCTTCTCGGATGGATGATGAGCTCCGCCAAGAGCTCCGAAGGAAGAATTTATGTTACTCTTGCTAGGAACCTTGGGCCCCGGGTCATAGATGTCATGGAAAGGGCAATGTACGTCAAATGGAGGCATATTCTGCTAATGGATCAGATTCTGAAAATTCAGAACACCAAACTGACTTGGAGGAAAGTGAGTATGAAGAGGTTCCAAAAGGGCCTGAAAGTGATCAAGAAGATAGGGGTGTAGTTGCTCAACTCTAGCATTCAGAAAAATGAGCCATTCAGAATTCGGGGAGTGCTTGGAGAGCACCGAGTTATTGCCCTCATTGATACTAGAGCAACTCACAATTTCATTCATGAAAGGATTCTGGCAAAGAGAGGCTTGATAACTGAGGAGGTTAAGGAATTCAAAGTTATGGTAGCTGATGGTTCAACAATCTCTTGCAACCGAATGATTTCCAACATGTCTTTGAAGTTGGGAAATTATGAAATCAAGGATGACTTCTTTGTGGTGAGCATTGGAGGAACTCATGATGCAGTTCTTGGCATTCAGTGGTTGCGATCTCTTGGTGAGATCACTTTAAATCTACAAACAATGCAGCTGAAGTTTATGTCCGAAGGAAAGAGAGAGGTGCTAAGAGGGATGTATAATGGACAGGTGTCGCAAATCAAATCTGGATTGAGTCTGAACCTAGGCTTAAATTAATGATTACCGAATATAACCAGGCCAATGAGACCCTGTTTCTAGAATCAGTTATGGGCACTTACAGGGCTGACATGGGTTGAACAAACGAAGTTTTGTTGGTACAATGCTCAAATCCAGTTCAGGATCTGGGAGGAATTGTTGAAAATTATGATAAGATGATGCCATCCCAAGAATAAAATGAGTTGTTCGGCAGTTTTAAAAAAAATTTCTGCAAATACACAGAGCAGATGCAGCATCTAGACCGCCAAGATTCTATTAAGGATTTACTTTTACCAGACTGGTGCAGAGTTCACAATGTCGCCCATTCAGAAATGACATGTTCATTATGCAGAATAGCATTAAATTAGGTATGGAAGAGACATTCAAAGGTGCTGGAAGCCCATACTCTTAGGCAAGAGGATACTGCTTTCCCCGAGATTCCTGAACGGAGGCCCCCTGAGCAAGAAAAGAATGAAATAGTGAGCCCAACAATCGCAACCAATAAGGTTGTCGGCATAAATTAGACTTGGACTTTAAGGTTTGATGGTTCGAAATCCAAGCGAGGAGCCGAAGCAGGGGTAGAACTTATAAGTCCTACCGGTGAAACCTATTTGGCCTCCTACTGACTATAGTTTCACTGTACTAACAACATAGCAGAGTATGAATCTTTGATTCATGGTTTGTTGCTAGCCATCAAGAAGGGAGTTCAAATCCTACACTGTTTCGGAGATTCAGAGGTGGTAGTCCGGCAAGTTCAAAAACAATACACATGCCATGATAAGAGGCTCAGCATCTATCGCAACCATGTGTGGGATATAATCAAGAGTTTTGATTCTTTCAACATCAAAGTCATCTTCCGATCACAGAATCAGGTTGTTGATTCATTGGCACAGGCCGCAAGTTCCCTCGAGCCTCTGTCTATGCAAAGTTTGAAAAAATTCACAGTGGAGTTGACATCAATCCCATCCGTTCCGGACAATGTCACTAATTTTCAGGTGTTTGATGATGATAGGCACATTATTGATTTCATCACAAGCTCGGATGTGTTTGCAGCAAATCATTGATGAAGAGGAACCACAAGAAGTCGAGATTGACATCAAGGGAGTCTTGAATCTTAAGACAAACACCATTCCCAGAGGTATGGTGCAGTTAGAAAGGATCTTTGACTGGGACCAGCTCAAATCCCGTAAGGAAGGTACTTCTGAAGGAGGCGCTTGCGATAGGATCAACATTGGCACACAAGAAAATCAAAAGAATGTGCTGATTGGCAAGGTATGTACGTCTCAGGAAAGAGACGAAATTCTCAAGAACATGAGAGAATTCCCAGATATCATCGCTTGGGGGTACAAGGATCTTAAGACTTATGACACTTCAGTAATAACTCATACTATACCCCTAAAGCCAGACTCAAAGCCTTTTAGACAAAGACAGCGGCCGATGAATGCCCTCCTCGAGCCTTTGATCTATCAAGAAGTAAAAAAATTGTTGGCTGCTCGCATTATCTTTCCAGTGCGACATTCTACCTGGGTCGCTAACCTAGTTCCCGTAAGGAAAAAGAGCGGTGAAATCAGATTGTGTGTCGACTTCCGCAATTTGAACAGAGCATCAAAAAAGGATAACTATCCGCTACCTTCACTTGATGAAGTCTTGCAGATGGTCAATGGATCCCAGATGATGTCTTTTCTAGATGGATATTCCGGGTACAACCAAGTAATGGTCGAGTATGAAGATCGACTGAAGACCGCATTCACCACCAAGTGGGGAGTGTTTGCTTATAGATGGATGCCTTTCGGTTTGATCAATGCAGGAGCCACATTTTAGCGTGCCATGGACATCACCTTTAAGGACCTTGTAGGCCGGTGCATCATTATCTATATGGATTGACTTGACAATTTTTTCCAAGCAAAGAGAAGACCATGTGAATGATCTACGAAAAGTTTTCCAGCATTGTCGCCAGTTCGGGATATCTCTAAATCCCAAGAAGTGTATGTTTGGCGTGACCAAAGGTAAGCTTCTCGGTCATGTTATTTCAGAAAAGGGGATCTCAATTGACCTCGATAGAATAAAAGCCATATTGCAAATCAATCTCCCCGAAAGCAAAAAGGAACTTAAGTCATACTTCAGGAAGATAAATTTTGTCAAAAAATTTATAACTAGATTTGCTGAAATAGTTCGCCTGCTCAACGACATGCTCAAGAAAGATGCTAAGATAGAGTGGACCCCAGTAACCAAAAAAGCGTTTGAGAAGATCAAACAAGCTATTGTCCAAGCTCCGGTTTTGGTAAGCTCAGATTACCTATGGCCATTCTACATATATTCTTTCGCTTTTGAACACACCTGTGTAGCAATTTTAACTCAGCGAAAGGAGGAAGAGGGAGAACACCCAATAGCATTCATGAGCACTCCGCTGAAAGAAGCTGAGTTGAGATGCCCGAATATTGAAAAGCAAGCCTATGCATTGGTCAAAGCTATTAGAAAATTCCAGCATTATATACTAAGGAGTAAGATATACGCCATAGTGTCGGATGTTGCAGTAAAGACATTGTTGATGTAGAACGAGCTAGGCGAAAGGAGAGGTAAATGGGTGACCATCATCCAAGAGCATGACATTGAAATTCAGCCCATGAAACTAGTACGAGGTCAGGCTTTGACGCAGACTCTCGCATCTGAATGCTCAAGAATTGTACATCAGCAATACCTGATTGAACAAGTCTCGCCAGACGAGTGGTATGATGACATAACCTTCTATCTCATTAATCAAAAATGTCCATCACACCTTAATCCAGTGCAAAAAAGGGCTCTCACTAAGGACAATTATGTATTTTGGCAAAAAAGGCAACATGACATATTGCAAGCAGCTCAATCTTTTCCCTCATCCTTATGGACTTATCCTTGAGCCAAAAACACAATGGAAGAAATCAATTTGGGTTAATAAAAATGATCATATCATAGGATTGATTGGTACAATCATAAGCACAAGCATCTTCAGAGAGACCTACAATCCTATCTCATAAATCAGGTACCCATGCACATTTTGGACCAAGATTTGGAAGATCCATGGAGATCCACATAATCCTCCATTCCCAAATGATCCTAAATCATATTGCCTCATTACACTTGATGATGTTAATAATCTACCCTTTGAAGATGATACCTCATAGGAGCTTGAATATAATGCAACACTTGAGCATCTTGATGTTCAAGAGGTAGCTCCCACTTCTCCAATTGAGATCACACATCAAGATTTTGTTGTTGATTCATTGAGATCTTTTAGTAATTCTTTGCAACAAGTAAATTAATGTCTTTAGAATAAATATTTGTAGGATGATTACTTGGCAGGTTTTCAGCCTTGTTTGTGGAGTCTCACATTTCAAATTTGAGGGATTAACAATCCTAATTGATGACAGTCATGGCACAACTAATGTCACATCATCTCTATCCTTGGATCTAGCTCAAAATCAGTTAGCACTTGACCCTAGTTTTGTCACCTTCAATCTTGATTGGGTATGTACTTTATTAAATTGTGGCATCATCATCTACAAAGGACTTGGCGACACATGAGCAAATATCTTCATACATTTGGAATCTTTCTACCAATTCCTATCCAAAAAGGGAAGCATTCCTACATTTATACTTTGTCTATCTTCTTCCCAAGGGGAGAAATGTTATTTGTAGACATTGGATTATATTTGGTCTTCAACCATTCACCAATTTTGTAGGACATTACACATTTGGGAGGGTTGCATCATCTCTATCATTCCTTTTTATGGAAAAATAATTGATTGTATATTTGTGATGGATGTAATCCAATGGGGGGAGGAGAGCATTATTGATTCCTCCATCTTTCATCACTTGTTTTTATCTTTTCTCTCTTTAGGAGAGGAGTTTTGTCCCACTGGATTTTATCCTTTTCTCTTTTTGTGAGAGATTGCATTGTAAATGGGTACCTAGCACGGCCTAGTAGTTGGGACCCATAATCATTATAATCTTCATGCATTACATCATTTGCATAATAATATGCTACTCTCTAAGTTGCACTTAAAGGCGGTATTGGTGTGAATAAGGTATTTTACCTATCTAGTTCATTAGTAGGTCATATTCACATATTAAGTTTAATTAGATCCTAGGGAATCTTTCTAGAAGTCTTAGTTGTCATGTGATCTTATCTTGACATTTACTGCTTGTCCTAGGTCATTTAATATTTATCATGTTAGTTGTCTCATAAGAGAGTATTAAGACACATGTCATAATCTTGTCTAATCCTACCTATAAACCTTGTCTTATAAGCAAGGCATCCTATGTACATTTCATATTCAATCAATTCAATTTTGCATCCATAATCAAGAAAGCTTCTCTTGCCATTCTCTTGTGGAAAGTTATTTTTGTTTTGTAGGTGATCCAAGGGTGTGGGGAGTTCACAATCAATTCCCACATATTTTCTCTAAAGCTAAGTATCTAGGGTAGTTCACATCTCCAAGAACTTACCTTTATAATTTAAAGAGAGGTTTTACCTCACATACTATTCTGGTTTGAGTTGTCTCAAAATAGACAATTAAACCACTACACCTTGCATATTGAAATTGCTCTTTCATCACATATTCCCATTCATGTCAGACTCAAAGTGTGTTTAACTCTCAAATTGGATTGATTCCATATACATATTTTAATCCATAGTGATAAAATCACCATTTCGTTCTATATTACATTTTTATTGATAGTAATAAAATCACTCTTTCATTTTGCATACAATTGAAGTTGTACATAACACGTGCATCATTGTCTTTACTTCGTCCTTCTGTTTGGTAACTAAATTGTGATAAGTTTCATATGTTTTCCTCCTCTAATGCTATGGGCAACATGACTAATTAACATTTCTTTTTTAAGGGTTTGATTTCATCTTCTTAACTCCAAAGTACTGACACCATGGACATACTTGGGAAAGGGTGGATGATAGATTAATTTAGGCCAAACATCTTGGCGATTCTTGACTAGTTTTGAATTTGTCTGTTATAAGAATGGAAATATAATTCTCTAAAAGCTTCAAATGTAATTAGAGAATATTACCGATTGTTTGCATCCTCAAAATTTGGCTTTTGGTCAGTCTCATACACCCATCCTGGAGCAAATATTGCAACAGATACAGAAGCATTTTTTGCAACTTTTATGGCAACATCTGTCTGGAACACCATCCAACAAAGAGTTATTAATAAAGACTAGGGATTCAGAAAATGAAACCATTGATGTTTTGCATTGAGTAACAAATGTTGCAAGCCTTTCCAATTATTCAATATGGTACTTACACAAATGTAGTGAATATTAGCTACCTTTAATTGGAATCAAATTCCCAAAAGTGGTCAATAGAATAGATAATTAATTGCATATCAATTATAAGATGATCTAGAAAACCCATTAGTATTTTACCTGTCACGATGCAGAATAACAAACATAGACTAGTTGTGCCTAAGGAGCATAAATGTTCCAAAGAAAAAGACAGAATAGAACTCAATTGATAGATGTACCAAAGCTAATCTTAAGGTGATATCCAAACAGCATTCCTATTATCCCTCAAACCTAAAAGAACTGTCAAACATAAAAACATCCTTTATTTATATTTGAAAATCTTGCTCTTGATATCCATGCATTTGAAAACCAAGAATATGTATTTTAATATATGACAAAGTACGTAAACATGCTAGTTGTTGTTGGATTAGGCCAATAATATTTGTTGGTTGAAAATTTTGTAAACCTAGGAAGATGTGCAAAATTGTGGTTTCAGCCCAGCGTGTGAGTTAAAAACTCTCCTAATTTAAAGGAAGGCTCCCCCTTTTCTACTATTACTAGCAACTAAACACTAATCTAATTTGGGCAGGACAACATCCTTTTCTCTTTCTTCAAAAAAGATGGTATTCTTTTCTCTTTTTAGAAAAGAAACAACAGTTAAGAAAACAAATACAGCAACTTAAGGAACTTTAACAATAACAAGAATGTTTATACAAAAAGGAAGTGAAGTTTCGACGAAAGCTCAAAGTATCATGTCACTTCCCCGGGACGCGAAAAATAAAAACAAAGCTCAAAGTCTTTACTTTCCACTATCCTATCTACCTTTTCAAAATGATAAGAACAACGTACAACATCTAACAGCACAAAGTCTACTGATATGGTGCACTTCTAAACCACTACAAATAGGAGTAACTACAAGCACAAAGTCTTACAATTCCTCTCTATTATGAACACTTAGCTGTAATAATTTAATCCTTAATACTTGTAACATAAAGTCTACAAGAAATCAAACTAAAGCTCCTTTCAACAACTCAAGCAAATTCAGAAAAATATACCACTATGATGCAAAAACACAATGGATATAAGAACAAGGCTTCAACACAAAGTTTGAAACTCAAAAGCTTTCTTGATATTACTTGAGAAAACAATTTACAAGTATAAAGCACAAAATCTTTATAACTGTAAATTTTTGCAGAGCTTTTTTGCTTGCTAAAAAAGATAGATATTACAGCACCCTCCCGTATATATAGGTGAGGGGCTAAGAGCAAAAAGTGGGAGAAGTCCAACTAACTAAGACTTTTTCCACAACCACTATAGCTAACTATGACTTATTCAAATTACAGTCCTATTGCTAATCAACTTGTAATTTGTTTACACGCAATTACAAGTTACAAGATTACAAGTAATGAGATTACTTATAATGACAAGTTTTGATACTACATGTAATTTGTCGAAAAGAAAATGCATAAACAGAAATAAAATACAAGTGTCATGAGACACTTCTTGTTCTTCTCTCTCCCTGGACATGAAAGCTTGAAACTTGTCAATTGATTCCTACAATTCATCAGGATTTAGTCCTGTTGTATTCCTTGCAATAGCAATAGTCTTGATGATGACATCAAAATATCTGACTGTCACTACTCTATGTTCTTCAAGAACAGTCTGCATCCTGTCAAGGAAAATTTGGCATTTCACAAAGCAATGGATTGAAGCCACTGTAAACTGTTCGGATTCCAGTTCCTGACAAAGCCTTGACACCAATTCATAAAGTATCAGATCTTCAAGGAGCAATTCTTCATCCCGACTTAAGATTTTGCAAGACATTTTCTCAAAATTAGAGATGACATCATGCTCCACCTCAGTACTCATTTCAAGAGTAACCTGTACATCTTTAATAAGGTCTTTAATTTAACCAATGACTTATTAACCGTAAACTCCTCAAATTCGATGTATCTCTCCCTGTTTGGTATCACCATATTGTTACACAAGATTTCTAACTTAACCTGATCCATCTCATGCCAAATTTTCAAATCTTTTTCTGTGGATTCCAAACTTTGGCTAAAAGCTTTGTAGTGTCCCTCCTTGATACACTTTTATTTTGATGCATTGTTAGGCATTTATGGACTAGTTGAGAATACATTTATGATACTCTTGGTAGATGTTATGGTTTTGTTTATGCTTGATGATTCTAGTGGATTATAGTTATTACATGTTGACAAATGATACATAATGCTTTATGTGGATGATGATATACTATGGACTATGTTGGTGTTGAAATTTATGATTGGTTATTTATGCATATTTAGTGGTTTATGTTTACTTATGATGTTACCATGTTATGAGCTCACATTTCTTCAAAATTATAATGGATACAATGACAATCTTGATGTTATTGATGATGTGTCTTCATTATGATGTATCTGTATTCATGGAAGGGATGATGTCATACCACTCATTGCGAGCAGGGTGTGGCGTTGTGATTCTCTTTCCAACAGTGTGTTTACTCCGTGACTAGATTCACAGGACTGAGCATGTCTCTAATCCCAATGGCAAATTGAAAACGGAGAATGATATAATGTCCTATCACATTCTAGGCCTAGTCGATACCTTGTTAGTTCTAGCATTTTTTTTATCGATTAATGTTGATTTCTATTGATATAAAAGCATGGCATACATATAGTTTTTATGAGACTTCTTCTAAATCCAGACCATCAAAATAAAGTGTTTGGAAACAAAAGATTCATCCATGGATCGCCTATCACCTAGACTGCTACATATTCAACCAGACTAAGTTCATTTACATATACATTTCTCAAAAAACAAAATAGGATAGTAAACCTAAGAACCACTTGCTAATGCAAGTTCCTTGCCTTTCCCTTCGTTGTTTGTGTCGTCATCTTGTGAGTCTTCCGGATCATCCAGGTCATCGTTGTTCTCTAGCGGGAAACCAATCCAAAGAGTGTGCCTTGCTGGTTTCTTCCTTGAGCCTGAACCTTCCTCTGCCAACTTATGGCCACTCGGGCCCCATTTCTCCAACTCCCTGCGAATGTCTTGTCTCTCACATGCCCGTAGATACTCTTTGATTCCATGCAACCCAATTTGTGTAGACACCCTACAGACCTCCTTGTTATCGTCTGCACTCCAGAGAAGGTAGGGTCACAGAGGAGGACAGGATTCACTCATGGAGCCAAACTCCATTTGGGCACACAAAGCCACTCCCATCTCGCAACATACACAAAAAACTCTCCAATCCCCTACTCCACTCCTCTTTCACACTGTTCGTGACTATCCATCTCACCTTCTCCAAGTTGATCAATTCAAAACACCATGTTGTGAACATGGAGATGATATCTGCATTCGTAAGATACTTGTATTGCGCCCTTAAATACTCTTCCCCTAACACAATCTCGATTCTTGTTAGAAAATCATGATCTTCAAAACGAAAGATGTTGGATAGCCTTTCATCTAAAATTTGGCCCCAGAAGGCCACTATTGGTCTAGCTGCCTTTAGTGAAAAGTTGGGCTCCATGCCAAATTGAGGACTAAGCTCTTCTACACTCCACAACAGCACCACCTTGAAATGTCAAGCTCTGTAACTTTGTCGCTCTTCAACCTACTAAGACTCTTGCTTGTCGGTTAAGCTACAAGAATTGCCTCACATACGAAATGAATGAGGCTCAAATAGCCAGGGTGGTAGACTTGTGAGACAAGCTTGTCACCATTAATGTTGCTGCATCGGGTACTCTGTTTGCCGGCAACCGCCACTTTTACCAACTAAATACTCCTCCCTGCCAGGAAAACATATCCGCTAAGATATGCTTAGGGATATGTTATGATTCCAATCTTTAAGACAACCCACTGTATAGCGTCCAGCTATCACATTTAAGGCTCAACTTCAGGCCCGTCAACTTCCACCATTCGAGCCAACGGTTATGAATTTCAAATCAAAATTGGCGTTAAGTTTTAAATGACAACTAAAAGACCAAGTATTATGCCACTTTGAAACTCACTTCACCCACTTGGAGAGCAAAAGCTTGATTTGCACACATATCTACATCCATATTGCCTTCCCTACAAACATGGGATATTTTGAAGCCTTGGAAAGAAGCTAATCTTTCCTTCATTTCTTGAATTTCCCGATCGATCTTCCAATACTGAGCTCCCCCCAAAATTATAGCATGGATAATGAGTTGGGAATCTCCTTCTAGATGTAACTTCGACACCCTGATTCTTGTTGCCAACTGAATAGCCATTAATGCAACCTTCACTTCAGCTTCGTTATTCATCCCAAACGGGAGTCACTGCTTCCCTTTTGCTAATACTAAACCCTTGCTATCTTTGGCAACACATCCTGCACTTGATGGACCCGGGTTGCCTCGAGTGGCACCGTCAAAGTTTATCTTGACCCAACCAGGCTCCCGGGGGATCCAAACTAAAATCTTCTCACCTTTCTACATTGGATTAACCTGCGAGGGCCCCATTAATGAGCGTTAGTTCTAGCATTTTGGTTAAGTTGTCATCATGTGTCATTTATTTAATTATTATATGGGTTGGTTATATTGTGGTAATTAATTTATTAATAATGTCATAAGTTTAATTGTGTAATTAATAAATAATATTCATTGTGAGTTTAATGTTATTAAATATATTATTTTAATTGGAATTATTGGTGGGAGCTTTTTGGAAATTTAAATTTATTGGATTACTTATTTGTTTATTTATTTATTTGTTTATTTATTTGACATTTTAATTGATTATTTTATTTGGAGATTTTATATTTAAAATTGCTAATTAATTATTTATTCTTTTATTTTATTTTAATTTGCTTTATTGATTAATTGGGAGCCTTTATTTAATAATTATTAATTTTAAATATTATTTTAATTGTTTTCGAAGGTGGAACTGGAGTGAGCCTTATGCTTTGCATTGAATTTCTAATTAAGTTTTTATGCATGCAAGAATTTTGTGAATTACAACTATTATTTTTAGGATTTTTGCTTTAAGTTTTATTTAGGGTTTTTTGAGAATTTTTAGGGGAGTTTTTGCATTATTATTTGGGATTCGCCGAATTTTGGAGGTGTGTGAAATTTTGGAAGAGGTTTTTGGCATTGTTGTAGCTTTGAGGAATTGTGGTGAATTTGGGAGGAGAATTGCTTTTAGATTTGGAAGAGATTTTCTGTGCAATTGTTCGTGGGTATTGCATATTGGAAGTTCTGTTTGTTCGTGGTGGTTTGTGATGGAAATGTTGTCATTGATGTCAAAGGAGCAAAGATAATGTTGTCATTGATGTCAAGTGTTAGTCATTGATGTCAAAGTTCAGGGAGAATTCTTGTGTTCAGATTACAGATAATAGTCATGCATGGACATCATTATACAGAGGTTGTATATCAGTTTCAGTACAGTTGTAGCATTCTATGTAAGATGAATAAACCAAAACCATTAGTCGCTATGAATACTCAGTAAGAAAGATACGAGACTATGGTGTAGCAAACCAAAGAACAAAAGAAGAATCAGTGTTTGTCATTAAAAGTGAAATTAAGAGCAGAGAATAGACAATAAGGAGAACAACGATTTCATTGATGGAAATCTTAATAAAAGGAAGTAATAAATGTATTAGCAGAAATTAATGAAAAGGATATAATGCAGCGACTAGTGACAAGGAGACAGCAATTGGGAAAGAGAATAAAGAGCTGCAATTATTTTAAAAAGAGACTCCCATTATCACTGTAAGCTGCAAATTTATTTTTAATATAAGAGAACAGTGACTTAAGACAGAAATTAAAGACAATGGAGCAGCGATGGGAAGGAATAAACGCAGGTGAATGTTATGTGTAGCAAATCATTCCAGATATCTAATGAGCAGTGATTGATGTGTATAGCCTATAAAAACAATTAATGTATAAGAAGTGAAGTATAACAAAGCAGCGATAAACACTATCAAAGAACAATAGTATATAACATACTAAGTCTGGACTACTATGCTTTACATCACATGTTGATTGATACTTTACAGTTACAGTCTGATCTCATACACTGAAAGGTTAAATTCGTTGATCAATATAGTCTATGTCTGATAAAAATAAAAACTTAGTCTGATCATAAAGTGAATACAGTTCCAGTCTTATTATACAACGATAGCATGGTTACAGTTTACAGTATGTTCTCGTTTTTACACTTGGCACGGGTAGCGATCTGTTTTAAACAAAACACTATGACAGTGATCAGATTAAGAGAGTCTTGAAAGACAGCGATCAGAGGTTGGAAGCACAGCGATCCATATTTAATGCATGTAAGACAAAACTTGTCTAATTCAAAAAGCTGGGAAATTTTGTCTTATTCAAAAAGCTGGAAAAAATCGTCTTATTCAAAAACTTGGAGTAATATAAATCAATAAAAAAAAAACATAAGGGAGGCAAAAATCAGAAAGAGACAATTATTTTTGTCTTATTTAAAGACTAAAGGCAGCGGTCACTTTCGTAAAGAAAAAGGCAAGCCATATAAAACAAAAATTGTCTTATTCAAAAACAAGTCAGCAACTTTAATTTGTCTTATTCTAAAGACAAAAAGCTACGATTAGGATGGGAGAATTGATTGGAAGAACTATGCCAATGATGAAGAGTTATCATGTCCCAATGATGAAGAATGTGTTTTAGATAAATTTAAGATTGGAGGTAGGAGGCAACAGAGGAAAGAGGACACTCAACATCTTCTCATAAGTCACCAACAATAGGGATGCTTATTGTTAAGTTTAGGTGATCAGATTATGTAGACAATAATTTCACAATTGAGGATCTACGAACTGCTCAATATAGTTGATTCTCCACCTGCTGTAGATAGTCTTCTATCTGCTATGGATGAATGCACACTGACTGCTGTAAAACCTCCTTACTGCTGAAGATGAAGGTCTACACACTTGCTATGAATTGTTGAAGAAGATATACCAGTCTGTTGAGGATTCGAACTGCTTCAGTGATCAATTCGAATAGTTGAAGATGACAAACAACACGATCTGTCAGATAATGCACGATCTGCTGAAGTGAATGTATTTGATCTGCTTGATGAATGTATTTGATCTGTTTGATAGTTAGATGATTCGATTACCTTTGGAAGAGAGGAGAAATCGAATCATATATGTGGATGGAGGAAGGCAATCAACACGTCTCTGCCAAGATCGGTTCCTCATCAACAATCACGTCTCCTTAATAATTACGTCTTCTCATTAACTATTAGTTATATTTGATTAATATCCTTTGGTGACAATATTAACTAATAAGTCTTTATGACAAGGAGTGGCGGGTTTGCAAGTACGTGTTGCAAGGTCAGTAATTAATCAATATCATTTATTGACTATGAAAGGCCGATAGGCCACTCAAACGTTGAATGGTTAAGTCGATCTTGAAGAATCCGACCGAAGCTACACATCAACACTCCCTCTTAGCTAGGGAGGGTCCTTCTAGATGTCTACAAGACACATCACCTCATCGTGATGTTGACCACAATGGCTACACCCATATGTGGAAGGGAAAGATATCACCTCTCTATGATATCAACCATCATGGCTTTTCCATAGATATCACCTCATGTGATATCCACCATTATGGCTTATATATAGATATCTCCTCACGTAATATCCACCATTATGGCTTATCCATAGAAATCACCTCAGGAGATATCAACCATTGTTGTGAGATCGTCACCTCACAATGATGGTAAGATGCACAAATGTTCATCATTGTGAGATCGTCACCTAACAATGATATTCACCATGGCTCATCCAAAGGGTAAACACACAAGTACAAGAAGATCACCACGAACTCTCTCACGTGGTTTTGCCATGGTGTCACACACATGACATCCACCATGAACCATATCAGAGGGTGGAGAGAAGGGCTTACACCTCAAGTATCTCTCAAAGAGAAATGCATTAACAAGAGTTTACACTTTAAACATCTTTTGAAGATAAGAATACATTAGTAATTAGTATATATCAGAGTTCCGTGACTCGCGGCAAGTCACGCGAGTCACGCGAGTCAGCGGGCCGGGTGACCCCTGCCGGGTCACGGTGACCCTGACCCGGGCTCGGACGGGTCAGAGGGTGTGACTCGCCTGACTCGCCGAGTCAAGCGAGTCATTCCCTAACTCGCCGAGTCCGAGGGTCGTGACCCGGCTGGAGTCACTTAATAAAGTGCAGTAAAAAAAAAAAAAAATCATAACATTTTTTAATGACTTTTTTCGCCATTTCCCTTTCTTATAACACCCGACGCCTTTAGAAAATAATAAAAGTATTTTTGGCCTCGCGGGGCGCTGCCCCTCGACCCCGCCCTGTATCGCGACAGGGAACGCGCAAGGGGCGCTGCCCCCAAACCCCCGTTGAAAAATATAGGGGGAAACCGCGCCGATAGAAGTAGTGAAAATCTAACCTCTGACTCTGATTAGGCTCCATATAACAACACAACTTAGAAATCTTGGTAATTGGTATTTAGATTTAGTATTTCAAATTTCCTATAGTCTCATTTGAAAATGTAATTCTTATACTGTATTACTGTCATACATCTTTTCAAAACTAGTTTTTCAAGTACTATATGTATATGTATAACTATATCAGCACCACCACCCCGCCACCCCCCCCGTCCCCAAACTTAGGCCCTTGGTCCCCTCGTCCCGGAAACACGTCCCCTTGTCCCCAACACCTATGGCCACTCAGACTGGCACATCACAGGCAGAGACTATGGCTACTCAGTCATCCAAGACCTACCTTAGATGCCTTTCTAGGAGGCAGATAGACGAGGCTGAGCCAGAGCCTGAGCCATAGACTTGTTTTTGTTTACACTTTACAGTTACATATATGTTTGGGAACATTTGAAGTCATGGATTTTATATACATTGGACAACATTTATAACTCTATATATCTATGTTTTCTAATTCCTTCAGCTACAATTTACATTTCTACGCATGTGATGGATGTATGTTTATGTATGTGATCAAATTAGCTTCTATTTGATGATGTTATAGTGTCTTTAAGCTTAATTCAATAATGGGTGTATGAAACAAGTTTTAAATCGTTAAAAATCTCTAAATTTCAAGGGTTTTCTTATTTTGCCGAGGCGTTGCCGAGTCATTGCCGAGTCCGAGTCGAGTCACGAGTCGAGTCGGCCTTGCTGAGTCAGAGCCGAGTCCGAGTCTGGGAACTTTGGTATATATATAAACAAATATAAACAAATCAATGAAGCTAAGACTTAATCTCAGCTAGGGCTTCATTCTCCACCATACCAAGCTTACCTCGAAAGTACACAAACTTTACTCTGGAGAGAGGCTTGGTGAGAATGTCTGTTGTTTGCTCATCAGTACTAATGTATCTTAACTGAATAGCATTCCTTTCCACCATGTCTCTAACATAGTGATACTTGATCTCCAAATGCTCCGTTCTGTCATGAAATACAGGATTGACAAAAAGCTTTAAACAACTTTGATTATCACAAAGGATAATTGTAGGTTCTAACGATTGTCCAAACAATCCTGCAAGAAGCTTCCAAAGCCATACTACTTCTTGTGCTCCCGCACATGCTGCAATATACTCGGCTTCTGTGGAGCTCGGGGCTACTAAAGATTGTTTCCTGTTGCACCAAGAAATCATAGTTGAACCCAAACTGAAACAACAACCAAAGGTGCTCTTCCAATCAGTGACACATCTTGCAAATCGGAATCAGTATATCCATGCAGTTTCAAGTTCATATCAGAAGAATATCTCAGGCCATATCCAACTATGCCTCGCAAGTATCTCAGAATATGTTTTGCTACAACTAGATGTATTTGCTTTGGTTCACACATCAATTGGGAAAGTGCACTTACTGCATAGCAAATATCTGGTTTAGTATTGACTAGGTACATTAAAGACCCAATCATTTGTTTGTATAGTGTAGAATCCACCAGATTCGAAATAGTTGCAGCTTCTCTTAACTTATGCAAGTTGGTCTCCATAGGTGTGGCCATGGATTTACAATCCATCATACCAAATCTCTTTAGAATGTCTATGGTGTACTTCCCTTGACTCAGAATGATCCCATTAGATTTATGCCAAACTTCTAACCCAAGGAAGTAGTGCAATAAACCAAGATCCTTCATTTCAAATTCAGAAGCTAACTCCTTGCATTTGATAATAAGATGACCTTCTCCAGTGATAAGTATGTCATCAACATAAAGAATCAGAATTAATGCTTCCCCATTAATTACCTTGAAGTACAAGTTTGAATCTGCATCATTCTTGGAGAAACCCAAGCCCATCAAGTAACGATCAATCCTTTCATACCAAGCACGTGGAGCTTGCTTGAGGCCATGCAATGCCTTCTTCAGCTTGCAGACATGAGATTCCTTCCCATGTACCACAAATCCTTCAGGTTGTTCAATATACACTTCTTCAATTATACCATTTAGAAAAGTCGTCTTTACATCCATTTGATGAATCTTTCATCCTTTAGACATTGCAATAGCTATAATGGATCTAACTGTAGTGTATTGAGAAAATAGAGCAAAGGTTTCCTCATAGTCAATTCCCTCCTTCTGAGAGAATCCTCTAGCCACAAACCAAGCCTTGTATTTTTCAATACTACCATCAACAGCATGTTTGATCTTAAAGAGCCATTTAGAAGAAACAACGGATTTTCCTTCCGGTCTAGGTACAATGTCACAAACATCATTCTTTAGAATTGATTGATACTCTTCTGCCATAGCATCTTTCCAAACTTGTTGACTAGTGGCTTCCTCAACACTGGAAGGTTTTGATTCAATGATTTGACTCATCAATGCAACATAGCTAGAGAACTTACGAGGTCTCTTACTTTCTCTAAATGTTCCTCTTGGGGCTGCAAAACCTTCAACCTCTTGCATCATTTTCCTTGCCCAAAGAGGTCTTTTCTTACCAATCACAATGTCAGTAGGCCCATTGGTAGGATTCAAGGGCACATTTGGATCATCATCTTCTTCAAGTTCATGAGTCTCCCTCTGAATCTAAGGAGTATGGTCTTCTTCCATAATTTGAGGAGGCTCTTGATCTTCACTGTCCATCTCATGGATGCCCTTGGATTTTATGAATGCAACATCCTCTTCAAATGTCACATCCCTACTCAACTCAATCAATTTCTTCCTTGGAATGTAGATTTTGTAGGCTTTACATGTTTCGCTATAGCCTACAAATATCCCCTTCTTGCCAGAAGGCTCCAACTTTGTCCTTTTATCATTGGACAACCAAAGATCCTCAAATGACTTATATTCGGCTTCACCCCTGTGAATGCTTCTTCGAGAGTCTTATTCTCCAAAATGTGGTGAGGACATCTATTTTAAACATAGACAAAAGTTCTAGAAGCCTCAGCCCAAAAAGATGTTTGAAGATTTTGATCATGGATCATGGCTTTGGTTGCTTCCACAGTAGTTCTATTTTTCCTTTCTGCCACACCATTCTGTTGAGGATTATAGGGAACACAAAACTCCCTCTTAATCCCAGCTTCAATGCAAAAATCATGGAAGTTACCGAAGGTATACTCCCCTCCATTATCGGATCTCAAGACTTTGATCCTCTTCCCTGATATGTTCTCTACTAGAGCTTTGAATTCCTTAAATCTCAAAAGTACTTCATTAGATTCTTTACTTTTTTAAAAATAGATCCAAGTCTTCCTTTAGTGTTCTTACCCAACGCGCAACCTTTGCAAGTTCCTTCATGCTCCTGGTTGAGTTTTGGAAGGCCTGTAACCATCTTCTCCATTGTAGGTAGTGCACGAAAGTGAAGGTGACCCAATCTTCTATGCCAAATCTCACAAGTGCTTCAAGAATCATGAAGTGAGGCTTGAGGAGGAAGAGTGCAAAGTCTATAAAGACACCCATGACTTGAGTTGTCTTGATATTTGATTTCTTTGGCCATGCAAGGACTTTGCCATCCATGAATGCGATTCGATATCCTTTGTCTTCCAAGGCTGATATGGAGACAAGATTTCGCTTAATTCCCAAAACAAATAGTACATCATTCAATTTCTAGGAAATGCTTGAATTTAGGTGAAGAGAGGTCCCAACTCCTTTCACGGAATAACTAGTATCATCTCCAATGGTCACTTGTTCATTTGTAGTTTTCTCCACCAAATCATTTAGATGTTCTCTAAATCCGGTAATGTGGCGATATGCACCACTGTCAATTATCCAAGTATTGTGATCGGTAGGCACATTACTTGAAAGGGCTGAATAGAATATGAATCCATCTGAATCCTTTTGTGTAAGAGTCTCACCAACGTCCGCAATGGAAGCTTGTGGCATAGTCCTAGTTGGACATTTCATTGCATAGTGACCATATTTGTCACATCTAAAGCATTGGATTTTTGAAATATCCTTCCTTCTTTTGAATGTAGAACCATCATTGGATTCCTTATCTTTCTTCCTTTTGAAATGTCCTTTCTTACCCTTCTTCTTTGAGGAGTGAGAGGCAAGAACATGAATATCTTCATTTGTAGAACTTTGACCAATGCCTCTCGTTACCAATCTTGACTCTTCTTGAATGCAGTCAATCTTCAATTGATCAAACTTGATCTTGCGCTTATCCCTTGAATAAATGACTCCCATGATGAAAGGAGGCCATTGAGTGCCAACATGACTAGCTCTTTGCCCTCTATGGTGTGTCCAATGGTAGAGAGTTGATCTCTCAATTTGGTAATCCTCATGAAGTATGAGGTGATGGATTCTCCTTTCGTCATTTTGATGTGGTGAAGTTGTTGCTTCAATGCAAGGGATCGGCTTGTGTTGTTGATCTCATACATTTCCTCTAATGCTTTGAACATGTCATATGTCGTTTCCAACTTGGAGATAATTGGCACAATGTGATCTTTCACAGAGTCAACCAACATCTTCATTGCTTTGTGGTTCTTTCTCTTCCATTGAAGCTTCTCATCCTCTTCGGTTGGTTCCATTATGGCTTTCTTCATGAATTCATCTATTTCGTTTTCAACCAAGGCAAGCATAATTCTAAACTTCCAAGATACGAAGTTTGATGCTCCCTCAAGTATGTCTTCAACTCTAATTCCATTCACCATCTTGACGTTTGATAGGAGTAGTCGAACTTGAAAACAATAGTGGAAGATAACAGTGCTTCTATAAATCTGATCTGATCTTTCCTTAAGCCTGTTTTGATACCGTGTTAAGTTTAGGTGATCAGATTATGTAGACAATAATTTCACAATTGAGGATCTACGAATTGCTTAATATAGTTGATTCTCCACCTGTTGTAGATAGTCTTCTATCTGTTGTATATGAATGCACACTGACTGCTGTAAAACCTCCTTACTACTCAAGATGAAGGTCTACACACTTGTTGTGAATCGTTGAAGAAGATATACCATTCTGCTGAGGTTCGAACTGCTTGTGTGATCAATTTGAATAGTTGAAGATGAACAAAGATCATGATCTGTCAGATAATGCGCAATCTGCTGAAGTGAATGTATTCAATCTGCTTGATGAATGTATTCGATCTGCTTGATAGTTAGATGATTCGATTACCTTTGGAAGAGAGGAGAAATCGAATCATATACGTGGATGGAGGAAGCCAATCAACACGTCTCTTCCAAGATCGGATCCTCATCAACAATCACGTCTCCTTAATAATTACTTCTTCTCATTAACTATTAGTTATATTTGATTAATATCCTTTGGTGACAATATTAACTAATAAGTCTTTATGACAAGGAGTGGCGGGTTTGCAATTACGTGTTGCAAGGTCAGTAATTAATCAATATCATTTATTGACTATGAAAGGCCGATAGGCAACTCAAACGTTGAATGGTTAAGTCGATCCTGAAGAATCTGACCGAAGCTACACATCAACACTTATCAGCTTTGGTGGCATTTTGTTTGTGATGTGTACTTCTATTTTCTATGTTTCTAATTATTGGAGATTTCACATCATGGGGGGAATATAACATCAATATTCCATCTCCAGTGGCAATAAAAATTTCCTATGTTGTTGAAGATCGAGTGGCACAATCAACAACAATCGCTATTTCTAGTCATGTGTGTTATTTCCTTATGTAACCTCCTAGTGTAAAATATAGTAATGAACAAAAGCACTAATGTGATGCAGTTATGGATCTTAAAAAGGTTAGTGGTAATCCAAAAAACCATATGAGGTGAACAGATGAATGAGTTCCAGCATCTCTCTTACATCTCTTCCTTTCATTATCAACTTTAGTTATTGTTAATCCTGCTTCAGCACATATAACACATCTAGATTCTTGCAGTTTAAAGTGTTCTCCCCTTGAACATCTTAGAATCTAGATCATCTATGCCTTACATGCCCACTTGAGGGTTGCTGAGTGGTGAGCTAGGAACAATTGAAGACATTTTGAGGAAGCCTACCAACTTGGTGTGCCTTCATGTTGGCTGGTATAATCTCACTCTCTTTTTTATCTCAGAATATCATTTTTCTTGTTTGAGCTATGCTATGGTAGAGGTTAGCTATATGCCTTATCTTCCTCTAACAGCATGTATACACGTGACATTTTAGACATTTGATTCTCAATATCGTGTAATAAGACACTCCTTTGGCTGGAGATATGTTTACTTTGAGGAGACATGGGAATGCTGAGTTGAGAACAACACATAGCACACTTGGAGGAGGCTTAAATGAAGACAGAGCACTTGGGCATTGCTGGCTCATAACCAACAGTATTCTTATGTTTCACCCACGACGGTGATAGTTTGTGTTTATTCATTAAACCTATAGAGACCTTCTTGTACTACTTTGTATCAATTTTATCATATTGGGCATGCATGATTTATATACACGTGATGAGATTGTATATAGAGGACCTTGCTGTCCTTGCATTTTTTACATTGCATGAGCCTTGTGGATGCTATTTAGAGGATGTGCAGGCACCTTGTGGATGGTCCAATTCAGATTAATATGTTGTGTAGTCTTTGATCCACTCTTTAGGATGGTGAAATATGCCAATTTGAGGAAGCTCTCCTAACTCTAGGGATAGATTTTGGGGTTGTAATCTTCCTCCTATGATCTTAAAAATCTAACATTTATATTATCTTTTACAAGGCTACCCCATCAGTTACAGAAAATAAAATGTCTAACTGTGGAATTTGAGAAAAAACTAAAAAGCAACAATTATATATAATTGTTTTCTGCATAGTACATACTATTAGTGCCCGTGAATGTACTTATTAAGGGTATGCAGAAGATGTGGGAGAAGTTATTAGAGGATTAATATAAATGTAGTACTGTATATAGTTTGTTCTTCATCCAACTTAATCACTTATCTATGGGAAAAAACAAAGAAAAATAAAAAATATGAACAAAACATTAGATATTTTTAGGTGAAGATATCATTACAGTGTTTACAATTTGTTTAGGTGAAAATGTCATTACCGTCCATTGTCCTCCACCATATTGGCCCCTTCCAAATACATCAATTCCAAGGTAAACATCAAATTGGCGTTTTCCCGCCACAAGAGCAGAACTTTTAGGCATATCTTCCTGCACATCCAGAAAAAGGAACATTCTACTAGCATCAAATGCTACAAAGAATGATTATTCAAAGGTAATAGTGAACCAAAGTTTAAACAGAGCAGTACCGTCCAGGAGTAGTTGAGGAATATCCCATCACAAATATCAAAGAAAGGTTTGTTGTACTCATTTAACTCATTTTGCCAACTAAGTTGCCCATCCTTAGTCACACTGTCATACCTATATATCCACTAGTAGAAATCAGAACAATCATAATTTGTGGTATAAGTGGAAGTTGGAACAAACAAAGATATGTGTGTTTATTTACCATATGACCAAGGAACCTGGCAATGAATGATGCATAGACACAGTTAAATGATCTACGAACACCTTAAGGTTACTAACTTGCTCCAAATCCAGATTGACCTCCATATTAAGCTGCAAGTAATATTTTTCCATCATCATATCAAAACAGAAGACCATGGTAATCATGGCTCCCACCCTACGTTCCTAGCTGTGTGCATCTGCTCTTTGCAATGGATGAGGTCAAGTGGTGAGTTTGTGACCAACAACTACCAAAACAAAAACAGAAACTACCAGATTAAACCCATTTTGGATTCCTTCATCAAATTTATCAAGTTAGCTTATCATTATCATCAAAAGGAAAGCAGTTCAGTATATTAGCAAAATGCTCAAGCAGAAATTACAATCAAAATTTGTGTCCAATAAACTAATCAATGTTGATGTAAGCAGTTTTTAGTATAATATGATATTTGTAGATTATAAGTAGAATATGATACCAGCCAACCATCGAATCCTAGTTTAACTGCAAGCTCAGTTAAACGATCTGCATACATCTGAGCAGACTCCTTGGAAGCTAACAAGGTTTTGCACGTGGCCTGCCCCTCTTCCCATTCCGTGATAAAAGTCCCTAAGACCTTAAAGATAGAAAATGAAAGAGGAAACTTAGTGCGTGTGGCATGTATAAGAATTTTGTTTGGCAGAAAATAGAAAAATTAAAATATGTAAATTTTTTATATGGACATTGACATGATTTTCTCTAATTATTGATAACTCAAATTAGCTAGTTTGATTATAATAAAAGAGAATAGTGAACCTAAGCTAGATTTGTTCTTTATGTACATATTGATATTAAGATAAATGCTATGAGACTCCTTTAAAAGGATTTCAATATTTGAAGGAAAAAATAGCAGGATATAGCTTTGTTACCAGTAGCACGAGAGTTAAAAAAGTTGTCATGAAAGTATCACTGAATAGAGAGCTCTAACCAGATTAATTAGGTTCGTTCTCTTTATATTTATTGAAAATTGAATTAAATGTGCATGAAAACATTAGAAAATCAATAGCCAGTATGCTTGCACTCTTTGGATTCTGCGGTACAAGCAAAAACTTAACAATTACAAAAATTCATATGTTTTCTTTAACAGATTCACTATATTTAAAGAAAAAACAGATGAGGGAAAAAACATGTTTGTTACAAATATTACTTATTCAACTAGTTGAACAGAAAAAAAAACATTATAAAAAAAAGGTAAGTTTCTATACTTAGTTTCTAGATGCAAGTGGCTTTAGCAAAGAGTTAAGAGTTCATGGTACAATAGGAAAGAATATAATAAGTTTCTTGACTTAGTTTCTAGATGTGAATGGCTCAAGAAAAGCTAGAGTTCATGGTACACTAACAAATGGTTTTGTTGAATTACAAAGTCGTAGAGTTTAAATGGTAATAGGTTGGAGTCAATAGGGAATTTTTTTTAGATGCTTTAAGACAACAAAACATATATTGGTGAGAACAATTTTTTTTAAGATACTAATGGAAATTCAATAATAGCGTAGAGAATTCAGACTAGAGAAAAAAAAAGGCACTAACAAACAATGATAATAGTAATACTCCTCATTGCATCAGCATTAACAATTATGTATGAAGGATGAATATTTATATATATATTTTATTCACAATGGAAATTTTAAAAGAATAAATTTAGTTATAATATATTTTAAGCATATGATTCTTTGTACTGTAATTGGATCCTCTTTATTACTTCTTCTCAAAGATTAAATGATTGGTCCATATGTACCTGTGATATCCCTTGACTAATCTGACCTCAAGTTGCTAATTAAACCCTCACGGAATATCATCGAACACTTTGCATACAACCTCTATGCTTGCTGGATTTGTGTTTCAGTTTGTTTATGCTTGCTTGGAATGATGTCGAATGTGATTGAAATGCTTGTAAATGATGTTTTTGAATGCTTCTAATGATGCATGATTGGTTGATAATATAATAGGAATGATATACTAACTGTTTTTGACCTTTCTCATACTTATAAGTGACTGAAATCAACTTGTACAGCAAGTTGACATATTGTCAAACACTTTCCATGCATCCTAGGATAACCAATATGCACCTACAACAACTAGGTATTAATGCAAACACTTAGCATGCATCTTTCAATTTCCAAATGCAAATATTTATGCCAATTAGTGACTTACAGCAATTAAGCATTTTGACAAACAAATGGCATGCAACCTTGTATCTCCTTCATTTATATGCTAAACCAAGTACAAGTTGTTATGCCTCACAATTCAAATGCCATCATAAAGTCTGATATAAAATGTGCACCTACAGCACTATTGATGGCAGCGATCAGATTTATTCCTTTAGACAAATAAAAATGCAAGTAATGAACCTAGAGTAATATGCTGTTATAAATCGATGGTGCCAAGGGAAACCTAGCAGCAATGAAGATGCCTTCACGATGAAGAATCTGAAGAAACACGTCCCTGCTGTAGCTGTATATAATCTGCCAATTAGATGCTCGATTTCCTGTTGTATAATTGCAGCCAATATGAATCTCCAGGTCTGTTGCAGATATACCTCCCAATCCTTCAAACCCTAGATAAAATCTTCCACCTATTAGCACAAATTGGACTCCTGGATGAAGCCTACAATCAAGCAATAATCTCAGCTAGTATCTCACAGCCTCAAAATTGCATAAACACTGAAGAGTTGACATTCTCCAATGGTTGGAAGTGTTGGAAACCCTTGGTTTCTTCCCATCACTCAAGAAAGAGGAATAACAAATGCTCAACCATAATGAATTCGATCTTCTCTTGGCATTTTATATATTTCTCATGAAAGGGTCGATTTCCCTCTAAAAAGCATCTTTTAAATTATTTAATAACATTACCAAGTTTGCACTTTATTAACAATTAATATCCTCCTTGGTTTAGGTGCCTAAATATTTAAATACCATGGCCCCCTTTCAATGATGAATGGACCCTTGACTTATAAAGTACAAATATAACACTAAGATATAACTTTTGTATTAATATTTAACTTTATTTAATTAAATACCCCTTATATTATAAAGTCCAAATATTAATCATTATTATTCACTTATAATTAATTATTATTAAAGTATAACTTTAATAATAATTAAAATATCATAACTCCAATAATAACCATTATTTCTCAATTCTGCAAACACCATAGGGTAGCATACTGCGTCCACTGTTCATCTGGATGCCTTACTAAAAAAGGAAAGGGTCCCTCTCAATCAACCACTGACTTACTATAAATAATAAGTGTGTGAAACTGAGCCAAACGAAGAGCAATCCTAAACACTTCTGACCTCCGGAATGGGAATAAGCCTCCTGCACTACCAACTGGGGCCCTCTAACCGTCAATCTTAGCCTATGAGGGCCAATAATAGGCTAATCCAATCATAAACCATATCATCCCAAAAAGGGGACATTACAGTACCTTCCATGAAGTCACCTTGAATACAATTCATTGATATTGAGGCACAAGGGCTCAAGTGAAGATAAAAAGTTAAAACCATGATTGATATGACCCACTCAATAAACAACAGAAAACTGAAAAAGGGAATAAAAAACAGCTGACAACAAAAGAGAGATATGCCTTCAAAAAAATTAGCTATGATAAATTTGAAGACTATGATTTCTTGTACTATAATTGGGCCATCTGGTATCACTTCTTCCCAAAGATTAATCATTAGTTCCCATGCACTTTTTATGAATTCAAATGGTCAAACATCACAGCACAAGGGATCAAATGAAGATTAAAATTGTATGTCATGATTGATGTGACCCATTCAAACATCATACAAACAGCCAACAACAAAAGATATATATAATTTACAGTCTCCCATTTGTGTGGAATTTTTGCATGTAAAATGATGATGTGTGTACTGGATAAGACCAAGCAAGAGAAAGAGTGAAAAAGAACAAAAAATATACAAGACTAAATCTCATCAATTCCTCCCTACTGAAAAGAAGTTATCCCTATCTTCTGCTTGAGGTGACAAAACATTTCCGCAAAAGTAGTGATAGAAAAAGAATAAGAATAATTCCCTATCACCGATTCATCCCTAGGCAACCCTGGATCCCAATCCAGTTCAAACTAGCCTCAAGGTCCTAGTCCAGTCCTCTATGGGTTCGGCGAGGGTCTTACCCATAGCCTGTGGGTTTGGACTGGATGAACCAAGGCGAACCTGAGCCAAATTTCACCTCCAGACGCATCCAGCCAGCAAATTTGGGTGTTTTTTAATTATTTTTTTACTTTTTTTTTTTTTCTTCTTATCGTAAGATATCCATCTATAACAGTGGTAAAAAGATTGTCAAAACCATGCAATCAAGGAACAATTACCGAGTTGCTATGCTAGAAAGAAAATGGAAGGTCTATTATAAATCATAAACCCTTGCATATTCAATTTTCAATCTCTAATGGTGTCAAATTTATAAAAATGCATGAATCATGTTTATCGTTGTTAAGGACAGTGGATTGTGTCTGCAAGAATATCAAATAAGTACCTTCAGCACTTTATCAAGCGTGTAGGGGCAGTGATCTGTAGATAATAGCAAGCAAGGGTTAGTACTTAGAACCATGTTAAGACATTAGGGCCAGTTCATTACTTTAAGGATACCTTAAGCCTTATCCAAATTCTTGACACACTTCAAGGTCCTATAAACTCAAAAAAAAAGCAGACTTAATATGCATGAAGACCTTGTGATACAACACCAAACAAAGACAGAGTATGGGAGAAATCATGAGAGTGATAGTAAACTTCAAATGATAGTGGTATCGAAAGAGAGATCATACTGCTCTATGAAGAGTATCCTATGTCACAGTGTTCTATGAAGAGCCATGGATTTGATAGTCATCAAGTTGTTACCTATGAAATGTTATTCATTGTCTATCGAGACTACAGTCTATAGAGCTCATAATCACAAATGATTGTCATATCAAGTAAACCCAAGCCAAATCACCTATAGGAAGATAGTCATCTAATGTGGATGGTAATAATGATACTTTTGATGACCCATATGATATTTGATTAATGATCAATGATGGCTGATTGTTGACACTTGACATTATTTTTTAACCTTCAAGTTTAATATATATCATGACATTTGAATTTGACTATTATTATGGTAGTGTATTTACTATTTTGCTATGTTATTTGACTATTAATATGGTGGTTTATTTTGAACTTAATTACTGCTGCAAATATGTACATATTTCTGATTTTTATATGTTTTTGTATTGACAAACCCCAACCCCCAAAAAAAATTTCACTGAACTCGCAAACCGAACAATTACACCCGAACCCAAACCAGTAACTTAGAACTTATTCATATTCGTATCCATGAGAGGCAAAAAGTAGATTAATGGGACTCAAGAATACATCAATGTGCAATAGAAAGTCTTAAGAAGAAAGAATCTTGGGGAAGAAAAATAAAGGAACAAAAGCACTAAAAATAAAATGAAATAGTGCAACACCAACACAAGTGGTTAAGAAACCAATACAAATAGCCATGTGGGGGGAACAAAAACCACAAAGGACAAGGGCTGATAATAGGATACAAATTTCATCATATATCTCTATCAAGACCTGGAAGGCAAGAATCACCAATGTCATTGTCAATCACTCTGAAAGAACTAACACATGACATGATAATGCCAATTGGAAGTGCCAAGGGCCAATGGGTTTAGGCATGGTGGTGCAAGGAGAAAGCAAAGCACTCCCTCTAGAATCTCTTGCAGCGTCCAAGGCTAAGTAGCTCCCATAGTAGTTAAGAAACTTGTAATGAATGTGTCCTTGTGGACCAAGGGTGCAGTCGGGATGGAGTTGATCCATCTCATCATAAAGTAGAATTATGTTGTCAAGAAGGATCAAAACTAAATTGTTGAGGGAAAGAACTTGCAAGGGATTGACTAGCAGTGGTATCTTGGGGAAATGTTCCACTCGTCTATCTGCCTCTATGTACAAAGTAGCAATATCCAAAGGCCATTTGGAGTTGTTGATCTCCTAAATGTGCAGGAAGAAAGAGGCAATTAGCATGGGGTCTCTAGGGCCTACAAAGACTCCTTGCAAGGTTATGTGTTAAAGGGTGATGGCCTCTAAAAATAAAGGGCTAGGCACTAATGGTCAAGATATATGAAGAAAGTAGATAAAATGCTACCAAGTCTATAGAAGTGGTGGTATCTCCTTTGATATAGAGTAAATGGGGAATATAATAATTATGTGTTCCTCGGTCTCTACCTATCAAAGGAAGCAAATGATACCAAGGACCCAATGAAGAATTATCTAACTATGCAACCAATTGAGTAGATACACAACCAAAACATTTTTGGGTGATGCAAAATTGCTCCTACACCTTGGAATGCTCCTATTTCAAATGCCAGGGGTTATTTGGAAAGTGACTCCCTCACTTTCCAAGTGTTATAAAAGTTGCACATCCAACACCATGGCAAAAAGTTTGGAAAACACACACCAAATCATAATGGTTCTATAGTTGCCAAGGTTGGAGAGATCTTTGGAATTAGGATGAATTATGTATTGGGCTTAGGACATAGGAAAACCTACACAAACCACCTCACTAGAAAGTTTTACCAAAATAAGGCAAGGAAATCCACACGTATTTGATGAAATTAGCTTGGAGGCCTTCCCAATTTGCCACTTTGCTAGTACACAACTTCAAAATAATCCTCTCGGTGGTACAAGTGAAGAAAATAGCGAAGGATGGGAATTGAGTGGAGCCAACAACAAAGAACCACTTGGCCAATGTCAATAGATAACCTTAGATTGTATAGCTTTATCTGATCATAATGGCATCATAGTTCCCAAGTTGTGTTTTGAATTCTATGTTAAGAGCGTTGAACTAGATACCTGTTGACGTGTATTTTGTACACAATCAAACACAGAATAAAATACCTAAGGGTACCTTATCCTCTCTTGAATAAAGCCTCTGATTGCTGAAGATATCGCGAAAAAGGATCAATCAGGATGACTCCAAGGTTCTTGTATGTAGGGTCTCTACGTGTGGATAAGCTCTCTGTGGTATGATGTGATTTGCTGGAATCACAAGGGGACTTACATTTGATGCCTGAACTTCTGATTTGCTTTGAATATTGCTAGAACATAGGCTTTTACTGGCTTTGACTTGAAAAAAAGGAAAAAAGATGAGGGCGAAGAGAGGATCTAATCCTAACACTAAGAATGTAAGAGCAATGAATGATCTTTGATGAAATTCTAACTAAGTCTTGTTTTGACATCATAGGAACATCTCCACAAGGTTAGTGCGATCTTCGAAGGAAAGCTTTATGATGTTCAAATCATCACTGCAAGCATAGACACCATCAGGTTGATGCATATCGATGAAGAAGCGACAACTGAAGTTAAGCTTAAGCTGAATGATTCCAGTTGACTACGCAAGGCAAGTCTACAATCAACAAACTGCTAGTAGTATGGATATACGAATTTCACCATCAATCAAGCACATTTCTTCCACTCATCTAATCATAAAATCAAACATGAGAAGTATAAAGACCATGCAAATTGTCGAATCGACCCATAAATTTCACCATTTCTTCAATGAAGTTACAAGTCTTTTACAACAACATCTTGGCAACAATCTTTGCCTTCTCTCTCTACTCTACTCTAATTGTTATTCTAATACTTCCAACTGCTTCTAACTATATTCTAACTCTAACTGCTTCAACTATTTACATACTATCTCTAACTATCTTCTGATTAGCCTTTACAAATGAAATGCCAGGGCTTATATAGTGCCCTCAATACAATTCGATGGCTTAGATCAATTCGAGATCAATGGCCAAGATTCAACAATGAAAACCCTAATTAGGGTTTGTTACAACCATTACATAACATTTAATGCTTGACCAATGATAAAATTGTATTGCTTGGACACATGTCCTCTTTAGAAAATTCCACCAATGGATAGCTGGGGTAGGTACATCGGAGTTTGTGCCACCTTCCATGAGTTAGGTACATTGAATCTGGACGTGCTGAGGTGGACCACACTGACTGGAGGAGTGATGACTGGGATGCCACCTCATCTGACACTTGTAGCTTGCTAGATATTCAATTTGATGTCGTTGAGAGGCTATCTTTAATTAACTCTTGTGGAACTATCTGCTTCTTCAACGAACCCTCTGCTTTGACTTCTTGTGTCCTTGATTTGCAAGATGATGATGTACCTCGCCTTGGAATGCTGGATTGGGGAAGTCGCCCTTGATGACGTTAGTCCAAAGAAGGCCGTCCTTGATGAGAGTCTTCCGACTTGTAGATCTTTCGAGCTTGGGAGTCGCCATCTTGATACCTACACAACATTTCAAAATTAGTAATATATTTTGCAACGTGGAAATATAGACTAGAAAGAGGATTTAAGTTTTAAATTAGGAAACCTCATGATAAATCTTTGAATTATCATTTCCTAAATTTACTAAGCCACTTGAGATTGAAAATTCAAAATTCAAAATTGAGACTAGGAGAATCTCGCCATACCTCCACTTGGGAATTAATTCTAAGAAAAGATGCAAAATTAAGCAAGTTTGCTAGGCAAAATGTGGATCAAAGTCTTCAAAATGTGCTTCTTCTATCAACTTCACCACTTCTAGCCTTCAACGTCTTGAGGAAAATTCGCTCCACCTCTAGCCTTCAACTCGCACTCCTTCTTGGACCAGATTTCGCACTCCTTTATTGCTCCTTCAAAATCGCACTCGGACAAATGATTGAAAGATGGATTAACATGCTCAACACACCCCTCTTATATAGGCGCTTATCTTGATAATTGCCCCTAGGCCGACTTGGAAAATAGGCCCCAAAAACAAATAAAATTTAATAAAAGAGGGGGCCGACCTTGCAAAATAATACCTCAAGCGCTCCCCTTTTTTTAAAATTTAATTTAATAATAATTAATTAAATGTCTTTGTAATTAAAAACCTCGATTTTTTAAAGGCTTTAAATTAATTATTGAATGTCCATGCGCTATTTTTAAATACCAATTTAATTAAATCTTTCACATTTTTATCGAATTTGGCATTTTAATGTAATTCGAAAATATTGGCACCTAAGCATGGGAGGAATAAGGGACACTAACCATATCGCTCTGGTCCCTGGGAGAGGGACAGGAGCGCTCCTTCATTTTGGCCTTGTTTTTCTTGTTTTTCACGTTCAGAGTCATGTCTTAGACGTCCAAAATAGCATTTTAATTGGGAATCTTGAGCTTAATTCGTCCCTTTTGTGGAAGGAGTGCGCTTTAAAGTACTTTCGCCCTGGTCCCTTGGTGAGGGACAGGAGCGAACTTGCCTTTTTCCTTGGGTCTTTGTCTCTTTAATCACCAATTTATATCGCAAGGCAAGTAACAATGTTATCCATTCATTCCATGCATACTTTACTCGTCCTTTACAATGCAAATTTGATATTTGAGTGAATATCGCCCTGGTCCCTTGGTGAGGGACAGGAGCGAACTTGGGCATTTCCATCACCTTTGCGGTCTTTGATACTTTACTTTCTCTCCGAGGCGTTCCAAACATCATTGCCCCTTTGTGTCTTAGCTTGGAGTGATTTAAGCTTGGAGGGAATATTAAATAACCTTGAGTTCGCCCTGGTCCCTGGCTGAGGGACAGGAGCGAACTTTCACTTGTAGGCTCAATCATGCTTTGCTAACTTTTAAAACCATCTTCAATGGATCCGCTATGCTTCCTTTCACTCATCCTTGACATGTAATTTGCTTCATCTTGGCGAGAGATTTGTCTAAGGAAGAAATCGCTCTGGTCCCTGGGAGAGGGACAGGAGCGCCTAGGACAATATGAGCTTCACTTGGCGTTTTTGCAATCTTCAAATTATCTTCAACGGACTCGTTACGCCTCCTTTGCTTGCCTCAAACTTAACACTTACTTGATCTTCACCCAAAACCTGTCTTATAGGGAAAATCGCTCTGGTCCCTGAGAGAGGGACGGGAGCTATCACTTAAATTCGCCCTGGTCCCTGGCAGAGGGACAGGAGCAATTTTGCTTCTAGGGTCAATTTTCCTCATGATTGCGCTTTCAAGTTATATTCAACTGATAAAATGTATCTCCTTTGATCTTCTCAATTCGCGAAATCGTTCAAATCTTTCAAGGACAAGGCAATTTTGGATTTCAAGCTCCGGTCCTTCAGTGAGGGACAGGAGCGATTTTTGTCCTCCAGGCCCAAATGCTTCACTTTTCACCATGAAATGTCTTTGCTAGGGAAGATATCATCCTGCTTCATGCTATGAATAAAGGTTAATGTCCAAAAAAGGTCTAAAATTGTGCATATAAAGAAAATTGCTCTGGTCCTTCAGTGAGGGACAGGAGAGAATTTGACCTTCTAGGCAAAAACTTCATCATTTCATTGCTTTTGACCAAGTCTGGATGCTCCATCATGTTCATTTTGTCCTCCATCATGCCTTTGATGTCTCAATTTGTCCAAACAAGGTCAGGAATGGCTCCACTAAGCCTTTTCGCTCTGGACCCTTGGTGAGGGACATGAGCGATTCGCCTTGGACCCTTGGAGAGGGACAGGAGCGCTTTTTGCTGTGGACCCTTGGAGAAGGACAGGAGCGAAATTTGACTTTTCGAACTCTCTATCAGGACAATTTTAATATAAGTGACATTTCCTTCTATGTTTCTTCTTTCTTATACTTTAAGTTATATTCCATATATACTTTCAGGATGTTTGAGAGTGGTTTCAGGCCTCCAGGAGTTATATTGCAAAATCTAGTTTTTGGAGGTTTTTCAGTTTCCAGACTTAGTCAAATTCAGGATCAGGACTTTCAGACTTAGCCAAATTTTCAGGATCAGGACTTCACTCCAACAGGACCTGCTATCCTATTGATCTCCCCGACAACACTCAAAAATGCAAAAGCCAACTGACAAAACCCTAAAAGACCTAAAAAACAAACCCTAAAAAGCAAAAAACATGGGTCCCCATTTGCAATGGGGCGATGTGTGAAAACGTCACAACAATACCTTCAACAAAGTCAAAAAGGACATCCCTAGTTGACCCAAATGGTATTGTTCACAAAGCTAGAAAGACCGTCAGAACTAAGAAACTACCCAATAATTGTCTCATAAATCCTCCAAGTTGTGGTGTTAAGTGAATTTGTAATGCCAATGCTGCACAACTTTTGGAAAAGTAAATGTCTTGAAGCCAAGTCAAAGGTCTTCTTGAAGTCTATAGAACAACAAAAGACTTTGGAAGATCAATGACAAGCCTCCTCATTAATAGCTCAGAGTGTAAAGATGTGGTCAATAGTCGAGCGGTCTCTCTTGAAGTTGGCCTATCCCCTAGCTTTGAGATTGCCTTTCTTAAAGTGCTCTAAATTTTGCACATCCAATACCATGGCATAAAGTTTAGAAAACATATGCCCAATTATAATGATCCTATAATTGCCAAGATTGGAGAGATCTTTAGATTTATAAATAGGATGAATTATGTGTTGTAACTAGAACTAAGGAAAATCTAAACAAACCACCTCATTAAAAAAAATTACCAATGCAAAGACAAAGGAATCCCCACAAATTTGATGAACTAAACTTGGAGGCCTTCCCAATCTATTACTTTGCTAGTACTCAACTTCAAAAAAGCCTTCTTGATGGTACAAGTGGAACAAACATTAGAGAATGGCAATGGAGTGGGGATAGTAATAGAGAACTACTTTGTCAATGTTGATAGAGAACCACTTGGCCAATGTCGATTATAGCTTTATCTTGTTCATATGGATATCATAGTTTCCAAGCTATTTTGAAAGTTCTATGTGAAGAGCATTGGGCCTAACTTCTTAAACAATAGATTATAGTGTAAAGTCCATATATAATGGATTTTAGTTTATGATGCCAATCCAAATGAAATAAAAAATGACTACCAACTTGAATAGGTGAAGGTACTCAATTATGATCATGAGTTGCCTTAGAGTGCGGCTTGGTTTGTTGGATAATGTTCTAAATTTGGGCATGAAACTTTGCCAATTTTTGCATAGCGGAAGGCCTTGTGTTGCGCCTTCTACTAATGGGACATATCCATAGCTAGAAGCAGCCCCAAAATCTTGCAAGCATGAAAGGGCATAAAACATAATTGAGATTGGCTTGTAATAAGATCTATGCATGGTAAGCCAATAGATGCCCTCTTAATTTAGTATCACACTACAGAAAATTGGAAAGAATCAATATAAAGATCAAATGATTGTTTTAAATCAATATAAGACAGTCAAGTTGTGAGGGTGTCTCTGGCAAAACAAGATCTTTTTACCGAAATCTGTCTACCCACTGCATCAACTGTTATATCATCATTGTCCTTAGGTTTCCTTAACCCTTCCCTTTTGATTTTATTTCCCAGTTCAAGAATCGCAGCAAACCAGCTTGTTGCAAAACTTAAGTCCCCTTGTGCACCCAACAAAACACATCAACCGTTGAGCTATCTTGCAATCAAAACCTAACAATCGAAACCTTGAGGTCGTCCCCATTGATCAATTAAAAACAGCATTAGGGATTTCCTTATCTCAAGAGAGGATAGGATACTTGGAGAGATCATTCTATTCTGCGTTGGCCGGATAGAGTTGTAGCAATACGACTTTAGCCACGTCAACAAGTCCCTTCTAACTCCAAGTAGTATGGCTTCCATTTTCAAGGATAAGCTGCACCAATCTATCTTTATAAACAAATATTTCCCTTTTTTTGGCAGAAAAACTACTGACCATGAAAATGGGTACAAATGCAAAGATTAGATCTTGAATCTGTAAATTTTTTAGCTGCGACTTTTCCTCAACTAGAAGGGCATCTACCTTTTTAGAATGTGGGTTATAGCATTCTTCTATGACGTATCTTGTGCATTCACAATAATAAAAGAAGGAAACAAACACTTAACCAAGCCTATGAAGAAGTTCCAAAATTTAAGGATGAGTTAACAAGGTAGATGAGTTGGCAAAGATAGAAGAGGAAGAAGATTGATTAGGCCTTGAAGGTCCCTTGTATTGCTCAACATCCAACTTTAAGAAAGCTAGCAAGCATACTCCAATGAAGTGATGGCAAAAAGCTCTTAAGTCCCTCGAGAGATGAAAAAATAATTATGAAACAACTGAACAAAATGAAAACAGTAGTGTCCTGCACCTCTAATATGATGGAAAGATGATTAAAATGGTCAAAGTATCCTGCAACTCTAATATGATGGAGAGATGATTAAAAAAGTCAATGTATTATTGAACTGACTGTCCCAAAGGGTGGCAAAGCTGAAGCTAACTCTGCAATAAGTCATCTTTAAAAACAAGAGGGTAACTGCTTTTTGATGATCTCTTTAAAAACTTGCAAAAAACAATGTTTGGTCCCTCTCGTATGGCCACAATTTGGGAATGAGACTGCCACCAAGTGAAAGCATAGTTATTCATATGAACCTCAATAACCATAATGTGTGGCTCCAAGAGAGCTGTTTGAATTTTGACATATACCTCCAAAATGCAAATTCAAGCATCCTGTCTGCATCAATGGTTTCATCAAAACGGTTAATAGAAATCTTGATGTCCAACATCAAAGCAAGTTGTACAACCACAATAGCAAATTAAAAAATGTTAGTGGCATGTACTTGTCAAGTCAGTTATTGCAAAATGCTTCTCATCTAAAGCATAAGCTTGAGTTCAAATTCATCATGCTGTTTTTGTTGGTCATGTAGCTTCTGTGTAAGGAAGTAGACCAGATACAGGTTTTGTTTCACGCTTGATGGGCTTTTTGATTGGCAAAAAGGTCCATGACAATTAAAGTATGTGTAAGCAGTGTAACAAGAACTTAGAAGCATTTAATATAGAGTTGAGAGCCTTAAACTAAATTTGATTATGCTACTAGACATGATGGATTTAGTCTGTTACTATAGTGAGAAGGTACAATCAAAGGTATTAGTCTATTACCATAGTAAGAAGGTATAATCAAAGGTGATAACCTTGTACTCATATTTAGGTGAATTCTTCATTATCAAGTATAACATTCGCTTGCTATCTATAGTTGTTACTTGCATTCAGAGTTGTTTGATCCATAGTTTTAAAACTCGGCAACTCGCCGTGGACTCGCCACGAACTAGCGAGTCCTTTGGCACCACGAGTCGACAGTCCCTGTGAAAGACTCGCGAGTCCTTCGCAAAGACTCGCGGACTCGCCACGGACTCGCAAGTCCTTTGGCACCGCGTCGATAGTCCCTGTGAAAGACTCGCACGAGTCTTTTGCTCGGACTCGCGAGTCTTTCGCAGGGACTCGTGGGCCCAGAAAAGACGCCCGTGAAGGGTTAAAAATGATTTTTATTTTTGTTTGGTTTTAGCAGGTTTGTAGGGTTTGAAGGAGTAGAGGGAAGAAGAAAAAATCAGCAAGAGAGATCTAGGTAAGGATTTTTTCTCTTTCTTTTTTTTTCATTTGAATCATTTCATTGTTTTGAAACTCAAAAAAATCTTGAAAAACAAGGGGATATGTTGCCAAATTTTTTTCTATTTTCTTTCCTAAGTTATTTCCTCATTTTTTTTTCTTGTTTTTGAATGCTATTTTTCCCAAATGATTCATTGTCATTTTTTTTGTTGATTTTCCATAAAACGCTGCTGATTTTTTTTTTTCATGTTAAATCAGCAATGGCAAGTTCAACTCCAAGGGCAACCCCAAGGTCAGGAAGACAAAGAGATAAAGCATGGAAATATGGGATTGCAGGAAGCAAAAAGGGGGAGGTCACTTGCACCGAATGCACAAAATGGATGACTGGTGGAATCAATAGATTAAAATACCACCTTGCACAAATACCTGGATATGGTGTGGAGGCATGCCCCAAATCAACTCCTGAAATTATTAGAGAGATGAAGGCCATTCTTGTTGAGAATGATATGCATAAGGAAGAAAGGCAAAAAACAAGAGAAGCCATGGCAGCTGCAATGAATCCCACATTGTCCACTTCGGGTCCCATTGGTCACACTTAGGGTCGTCAGTCACTTTCATCTTTTGGTGACAATGAGGGTGAGGCTAGTGGCACTCCTGTTAGATCAGACCCTAATTTTTTTGTACCACGCAATGTTCCAAGTGCACAACCTTCACTTGAAGGTACAGGATGGAATAAAGAGAAGCATGAACAAGCACGGATAGCAGCTTCAAACTTTTGGTTTTACAATAATCTATCTTTCAATGCAGCAAACAATGTGTATTGGGAAGGTTTTGTTAATGCAGTAACAGTTGCGGGTAAGGGGTTTAAGGCCCCAACAGGTCATGACTTCAGTGGGCCATTGCTAGAGAAAGCTGTGAAAAATACACAAGGTTTGGTTGATGATCAGAAAAGGTATTGGAAGAGAAAAGGATGCAGCATTTTATCTGATGGATGGACAGATGGACGAAATAGGACTCTTCTCAACTTCTTGGTGGCTTCAAATGGTGCAATGGTATTCATAAAGTCTGTTGATGCCTCAAATGAAATAAAAAATGCAGAGACTTTGTGTAATCTGTTGGATGGTGTGGTTCAAGAAGTTGGAGTTGAGAATGTTGTCCAAATTATCATGGACAACACAGCTGCATATGTATCTGCAGGTAGAATGCTTATGGAGAAGCATCCTTCGATTACATGGAGTCCTTGTGCTGCACATTGCTTGGACTTGGTGCTAGAGGACATTAGGAAGATTGGATGGGTGAAGAAGGTGGTTGAAGATGCAAGAAGTGTCACCAAATTCATCTACAACCATACTTGGGTGCTTGCTTTGATGAAAAAACACACAAATGGCAAGGACCTTGTGCCACCTGGAGTGACACGATTTGCTAGCCACTTCATCACTTTGCAGAGCATTCTTAGTGTCATTCCTCATCTTAAGCAAATGTTTGTGTCAGATGCTTGGTTGGGGTCTGCATACTCCAAAAGACCTGAAGCAGAGAAGATTGTGAGCATTGTTTTTGATGAAGGGTTCAATAAAAGTGGAGAGGAGTTGACTGCGGTAAGTAACAAACACAAAAGTAAAGTTTATACAATCTTGTCTATTTGCTGATTTTATTTTTTAGGGGTTGATTTTGTACTAATTTAAAATTTGTTTTCTTTTTTTTAGGTGACAGAACCTTTGGTAAGGGTTCTTTGTATGGTGGATGGAGAGGGCATGCCAATGGGTTTCATTTATGAGGCCATGGATAGGGCCAAAGAGGCCATTTCACATTACTATCGTGGAAATACAAGAAAATGTGAAATCCTTTGGCGCATCATTGATCGTAGGTGGACAAACCAGCTCCACCAACCGATACATGCCTTCGCCTACTTTTTGAACTCGAAATTCTACTTCTTTGATTCATTTAGGGCTGATGAGGAGGTCATGGCAAGTGTTATTACATGCATTGATAAGATGACACCTGATCCTGAGTTGAGAGACAAGGTTCTTGATGAGTTGGAGGTGAGATTTGACATTTGCAATTGCTCTATCTTTATTTATGAATTCGGAAATGTTCATTATTGAATTTGAGTTTGACACTTTGACTATCTATTTCTGAATTTGGAAATGTTCATTGTTCAAGATCTACAAAAGTGCAGAGGGGAGACTCTTCTCATCACAACTAGCAATTGATAGGAGAGGAAAACAACAACCAGGTAAAAAATTTAGTAACTTAGTTCAATAGTGCAAGAAAAAACCTACAAACTTGATTGTTACATTTTTTTCTCAATTCTAATATTTCTAAATGTTTTTTGTAGATTTATGGTGGGAGAATTATGGTGCCAGCATGCCTAATCTTCAAAAGATAGCTATCCGTGTTTTGTCTCAGCCATGCAGTGCTTCTAGGTGTGAACGAAATTGGAGTGTATTTGAGAGCATTCACACAAAGAAGAGAAATAGATTGTCACAAAAGCGGCTCAATGATCTAGTATTTGTTCGGTACAACCTTCACCTTCGAGTTAGATAGGTGGAGGGTGTTTCATATGAGGCCATTGACTTGGATGAAATTGATCCATATGGTGATTGGACCATGAATGAACAAAATGATGGTGACGATGTCCTCCTTACCGAAGAAGAAATTGCAGAAATAGAGAGAGGAGCAGCACAAGATGTAGAAGGAGCAAGATTGGATGAAATGGAGGATGAAGATGAGGACGAAGATGAGGACGATGATGAGGACTTTGACTTTGAAGAAGAATCATCTCACCATTTAGATACCACAACACCCACTGCTACTACTTCTAGCTCAAGGCCTGAAAAATTGAGCTATATTAGGAAAAATACAAAGAGGAAGATGTAGTCTTCTCTTTGGTTTGTTCATTCACATTGTTGTTTTTCACATTTGGAGTTGGACTTGGACATATCATTATATGTAATTTTGTGAACATTTATATACTTATGCTGCCATTATACATTTTAGAGTTGAAACTTGAAACTTGAATATACTGCAAAACTTGAATATGCTGCCATGAATGATGAAATTTCAAATATTGCGTTTTTGTAGATCATATGACATGTGTAATGTTTCAATTATGACACTTATGTTCTCTAAATGCATTAATTTCTTTATGTTTTTTTTGTAAAACTACGGTTTTTTTTTTTGTCGAGTCTTTCGCAAGTCTTTCACGAGTCCGAGTCCAAGTCCAAATTTTTGGTTTGCCAAGTCCGAGGCGAGTCCGAGATTTTCAACTATGGTTTGATCATTGTTGTTGTATACTGATGTGTTGTTGTTTTACTTTCCTAGTCATTGTAAAGAACACACAAGAACGAATTTATGTTATCGTTGGTAAAGCCAACATAGCAGCATGGAAGGAAGTTAGTACCTGTTGTGCATTGCACACGCTCCCTGTCGCCGACAGGGTCCCCCTCTTTTTATTTTTTAGCCTTCGCCTTGTTGAGTTCTGCGCAGGGCGTCTCGCATCTTTTTTTGAGTGTGCCTGTAATTAGTCCAGGGGATGATGTTGTCATAAGCGTAAGCCTGGGAATCCGCAAGGTGAGTTTAACGCTCAAGCGTTAAAATTTCAAAGATTGCTTAAACTAGTGAAAATGCCTAAGTCTGAAGCTTTGCAAATGTCCTTTTTTGACTTGCAAAATCGCCTAAGTGAAGAAAGAGTAAAAAGCCGGCAAAAGACGTTGAAATCCCAAATTTCACCAAGTGGGGGATAAATGAGAAAGAGAAAGTTGAATTTTACAAAAGACATCCAAACTCCCAATATCGTTGAAATTCAACTAAGGCATAAAATGGCGAAGTGTCAAAAGTTTAAAAAAGACTAAATATCGTTGAACTTCTACAAAGGGGGGTTGAATGTCAAAGTTTGCAAAGTTTGCAAAGCTTCTAAAACCCCCGATTTTCGCTAAAAAGAGTGATAAAACGTTGCAAAAAGGCAAAAATCCCGAAGTTCGGCATAAAAGTGCATAAATGTTAAATTATAAAAACCTTGCAAATAGACCCAAATAGCCAAAGTTCGCAGCAATTTGAAAATCACAGAAGCCTAAAACCCCATTTTCGACGACGACATAAAGGTAAATCACGAAGTTTAGGGGTTTGCATAAGGCGCAAAATTGCGAAGCTTTTTCAAGAGTTTGCATAGAGGCTACAGAGCCCAAAGCTTGCAAAGTAAGGTAAAATGCCGAATTTCGGCGACACAGAAAATACGCGAAACCTATTAATCCTTGCAAAAGACCCATAATCGCCGAAATTCAAAGAAAAAACCGTGGAGTATAAAGGGTTTGCAAGAGGTCATAGTGTCGATTTTCGCCAAAGGGAGGTTGAATGTGAGAAAAAGTTAAAACTTGCAAAATCCATAGAGGCCCGAAAACCCCATTTTCGGCGACAACGAAGGTAAAGCGCAGAACTTCCAAGTATAAAAACCTTGCAAAGAGGCCACAAGCTTCCCCAAACTTCGGCGTAGACCATTAGAGAGTGTCCAAGCATTAAAACTTCACAATCACAAAAACCCTACCATTCCGCTTCAAAATCGCAAGGTAAATTTCAAACTTAGGGAAGCATCATTCTTTTTTTGTGAATCGCGAGCTGTGCATTTTTTTCCCAAAAACGCAAGGCATAGGAAAGGGCATTTTCAAATTTCAAAAGAAAACAACCCTGCAGGCCGAGTTTGTGCGGATTGACACCATATTTGCCAGGTAGGCTTGCTTTGTCTCCCTTGGAATCATTTAAAATGCATGCAAGATTGGTTAGATGTGTTTATGCAAAATTGATTAAATGATTAAATCCCGTAGACCGCATCTTTTCCCGTTTGAAAGGCGTCAAGAAAAGCAGTTAAAATCAGAGTCTATTGTCCAAGGGGTTGAGCTTAATTGGTTAAAACACTAGGTTCTCAATGTGGGGACCCAAGTTCAATTCCCAATAAGGACATCTAAAGTGGAATCTAATTAATAATAATAATAATTCAAAATATTGCGGCTACGGCCTATTACCTATCAAAAAAAAAAAAAAATCAGAGTTTGTCCAAATGTTTACCAGCAATGCAAATTTCAGACTTAGGGAATTTTGAACCCCATCCATTTTTTGAAAAACTGAACTTAATGACTAAGTGCGAATTTAGCGATCATTAAAACGCCTAAGTCCTTGAACCGCAGCCGAATAGTAAATTTTTTAATCAAAGAGATTAATAATATTTCATGTCCAGAATTAATCAGGCTCTTTTACTAAAGTATCATGCTTTCTTCAAATCCGGTTTTCCATTGATCCTTATGCACTAACGTATCCCTTTTATCCAACCTGTTTTGTTTCCTTCATCTTGTCTCGTAATACGCATCCGGTTGTGCAAGATAGATGCCTAAATCTGCGGTAGAATCCTCAAAGACACCTGGTGCAGCCGAAACATCTCGGGCTTCTAAATCAGACATCCCTCGCAAGGGGGAGAAGATGAAATACCAGTACCAGAGAGGAGGACTGAGGGAGTCAAAGGTCCAGAGCATATGGGAAAACATAGGCAATACTGACCTAGGCCACATCGACATTCAGGACTTCAGAGACAGGGTATTTTCCCCTAACGCCTATGGCAGGCCTAGGCGGATGATGGAAAGTGGTATCGCCCAGGCAGCAAGATTTCCTCCATCAGTGCAGAATTATGAGCTGGTAGTTAAGGTTGCCTGACATTATCAGCCAAGGACCAGATTAGTGGTTTTGGAGAATATGGTCCTAGCTGACTTCACACCTGAGGCCATTGGCGACGCATTCGACATCCCCTTCCCGGATAACCCCATTGCGACAACCATAGATGAAGCACAAGTTGCATATGACATGAACCCTGCTAAATGCAGGACATTGATAAACGAGGAATGGTATAAGGAGAGAAGGCCTCCAAGTATTATAATTGGGAAAAAGACTCCTAGAAGTGACTTTCACAATGAGCATGGAGATATGGTCACCTTGCTCAGCGAGGTTATGGGACTCCCCCAATCTAACTTTTTTGAAGAGTGGATGTTCTATTTTACATAGCAGGTCTTTGCCGGGAAATCCAAGTTCGACTGGGCCCAAATTATCAATGACAATATCTATACCCAGTTGGTCGAACTTGAAGAGAAAAAGCACTTCACCATGACCTCTTATCTAGTTTATATGTTCGCCCAACACCAGTCACTACCAGGGGTGATCAAGAAAGGTGAAATTGGGAACGGGCCCAATCAAGTAAAGGCGTACGATTTCTATCCTCAACTACACTATCATGACATAGCTCAAAGGGAAAAGAACAACCCTACTTATGCAATTGGTCAGTATGAGCATGTCAATGACACCTTCACAATGCGCCTAGTCAGGCTAATGCAAGGGGGATTACACATAAGGCTCTCAGAGCAGGCTACCATTTTGGTACAAAGGTACGGCGCCTGGTTTATTCAGTTCCCTAGGTTCTCCTATATCCGGATAGTCGGCTTTGAAGGAGCTCCTTTCCAACTTCCACGCTATCCAACCGACAAAATAATTCTTCTGGAAGTTGCAAGGCAAGCACATCCGGCGAACAGTTTACTCAGAGACAAGAAGCAATCCGGATTTACCTTCCCTATGATTTTGGGTAACCTCGATGTCCATTTAAAGAATCCAGCACATGCCGACGAGTCACTTGCTGAGTTAGCCTCTTATGGCCTATAGGACCATTTCCCAAGGAAATGTTTTGATCATGACAATTTGGCAAAGAGAGCCTACGGTAGGCGCTACAAAGCAAAGGAATCAATTGAAGACTATTGGAAGAATTGTTCTGATGACTATGAGGTCCGACGGCGTGAATATTCAAGGTTAAGTGTGCAGCAAATGCGACTTTATGAATACCGTCGGGTCCCGGATCAAGTAACAAATTCTGGAAATTGCTTGCAAGTTTAAGAGTTTGAGGCAATAAGACATCTCTTGCCGGGCATCGATTGGTCACAGGATCCAATCACTGACTTTGAGGCAGTTATGGCAGCCCCAGGAAGATACACCGATCAGTGGGTTACACCAACAGATTGAGCGGCTAATTCATGAAGGGGTCCAATTCACCTACCATATGATGGGTAGTCTTGATTCTCAGTCCTCGGAAGATGAGGGAACCTCAAGTGCACCAAAGGAGGAGGTTGAGAAGCTCGAAAAAAGGAAGAAAGCCAAGGCTAGCTAAGGGACTCGGACATCTAAAAGGACTAGAAGGGAGAAGATCCCTATTAGAAGGCCAGAAGTCACTTCATCATCCAAGGACCCCAGTTCCGATGATGATGTAGTTGAACTTGATTATATACCTGCTCCGCCTTCCCAGAGCGATGTTGATGCATTTGAAGCTAATAATCCTTCAACACAAGACAAGCTAAATATAGAGGTGAGGATCATTGACTCTGGCAAACCTGAAAAATCAAGTTGAGGAAGGAGAAATTTCATCCAATCAAGGGGCTGATTGTGCATGAACTCACCCAAGGGAGTCGGCACGAATTGCAACTACACAGTACCGGCAAAGATGACACCACCGTAGAAGGAGAACGAAGGGCGGATGAGACCCACAAGCCTGATAGAACTGAGGAACAACCATCACATGGGGATGCCAGACAATTGTTTAGTGAGGTAGGGGAGAACTCAGTTGTAAGCAAAGGACTGGACACTTCCTCCGCTCCTCCTATAACAAATCAGTTACAGATATGCAATGAACCAGCTGAAAGCATTAAAGAGCAAAGTGGGAATTTGACCATAGCATCCGGGCAGACCATACCTCAAGACTGGTTAGTTGTTCGAGCACAGCAGAAGGCAGCCACCAAGCCACCTATCGACTTGGAGGACATTTTCTCTCACATAGGGGAAACAAAGTCCAAAGGGAAGAAAAAGCCTCAGACCTACTCCCGAATAACCAAGGATGAGCAGAGGAACCGCACCATCCATATTGCCACCCCGCCTGTTGATAAGCCAGCAGATCAAATTGCGCTGGCTAATTATGGCATTATGACCATCCCGATAGGACGAGCCACCAAAGAGCAAGAAAGGGAGGAGTTCAAGGACTCCGTGCAAAACATGCTCAGGCAACTCGACAAGATAACTGCTGAGAGAAACATGTACCGAGTTCATGCTGAGCAGGCCGAGGGGTATGTTGATCACTTACTGAGACCGTTGCATCATGCCCACGAATCCCATGTTCCCCCATCAGTATTGGCACAAAGGACAACAACAAAGTTTGAAGGAGTACGCGATACCGCCAAGGCTGTCAAGGAATGGATTCGAGACATTAAAGAAAGGGGAGAGCTGATCATTGAAGATGTAAAAGAAATGGCCCACCACCAAGAGACCATTTTGGTCAAATTATTCGAGGTAAAGAGGGAATGCCTCAAGGTTCATGAGGTCGTTGCTACAACTCCCCCTCATGAGGGCTCTTTTCTGGACCCATGCACAGATTCCTACATTGTCCGCCATCCTGGATCCATATGACATCGGCACTCTTAAAGAATGGTACTGGACCATCAGCATGAAGAATGACACAAAGGCCACCATTAACAAAGAGCAAGAGACATGCGAGGAAATTTTGAGGGACATGAGAGACCTTGGTGGCCGGATTCTCCGATCAATGGTTTTGGGCTGGAAAAATAGTTTGTCCGATGACCAAGTGCAACCGGACTAGGAGGATAGATTGAGAATGGATAAGATCGCCTACTCCACGGAGGACCTGAAGTTTGCCAGTAGGTTATATTCGGACATTTTATGTTTTGAGGCTCATCGGTCCGACTGGAAGGATGCGTTAAAACATGTAGATCGTCATTTAGAGGGCATGCAATATAAGATTCGTCATCCTCCTATGCCTCAATTCATGGTGTTGTTCCAGCTGTGTATCAGGTTTCAAAAGTATCTTCGTGCAAAACGTACGGCAGGTCAAGACCTCTGGAAAGAATATTTAAGTGTCGAGGATGAATTTCTAGAAAAAGGGTCTACAGCAGAAAAGGAAAAAGTGTCTTCATAAAGTGCATAATTCCTCTAAAATCTAAAAGACACTTTTTGGCCATAAAGTTCATGTTTAACTGCCAAGTCAGCTATAAATTTGGAGCTCCGTGCATGTGCACTTTTTGAGTTGTTGTTGGTAGTTATTAATTGCCTTTTTTAGGTAGTTATTGTTCCTCCTTGGGTGGTTGTTGATATTTACCTCCTATTTATAGGCATGGGTACTATTTTGTACAGATGAATCTGGGCCACTTGTTTTGTTTAAATCTTGGCCATTCATGTAATTCTGAAACTGTATTTAAAGGGACTGGTTTTCCCTTATTTTTTTTGTAAGAAGTCTAAGATTGTTGCTGAAGCTCTGGCAAAATTTATGCAGAATTAATGGAAATTAAAGCTGTTTCATTTCTTTGTGAATGCATGGTCTCCTTTTTCACCATTTAATATTTTGTTATGTATTTTGTTTTCAGATAGTATTTATAGGATAACATTTGATAGAAGCCTTGGTGTTCATACCATTAAGGACTGGCTGATTGTCACTCCCCTTGCATGGTTAGTCTGAACCCATTTATATGCTCAGTTCAGTTGTTAAACATCAAGTGAATGAATGTCAAAATTCTGCATTTATGTTTAGTAGCATGAAAATTTAGTTCCCCTTGAAGATTGCACTAGATCTTACAGCATTGTGCCTCTTTTAGCTGATAATGTTCAAACTGGTTTTTTGGAGGTTTCTGTCTATTTTCCTGAACATGTTACCTTAGATAATTAATCAGATTTTCTCTATCTCTTTTCCCTTTTACTCTTTTTCCTTTTTTTTTTTACCAAGAAGAAACCCTACAGTCAAGCTGAGATAGTATCAATCCAACTGAAATCAACTGATATAGGACTGTTAAACTTTAGGGAACTCACTCAAAGTCGTTCATCTAACCTTAAGTCCCCTTTGTGTTTCCAGCAAAACACATCAAACCACTAAGTTATCCTACAATCAAGACCTGATAACCGAAACATTGAAGTAATCCCCATTGATCAATTAAAAACAGCACTAGGGATTTCCTTATTTCAAGAGGATAGGATTCTTAGTATTCTATTCTGCGTTGGCTGGATGGAACCGTAGTAATGCGATTTCAGACACGTCAACAGTACCCCAGTTCATTGAAGGCAGTTTTGAGTGCTACGCAAATAATGTGGAGTAAATGTAATTTTTCATGGGACCAGATAACACCAAAACCTAGAATATGCATGTTGGGGTGTTCTACTCGTAAGCTATCGGCCTTCTTTGTGATCAAAGAAGCTTTTTGATAGGCTCCTTATTACAGTTCAGGTGTGGTTCATTTCTTCCAACACCCCACATTGAACCACACTTTGGTGCTTAGGGCTCCTAGTCTGGCTGTGATATCATGTTATTTTCCATGGACCGGCTACGATTCAAACCTAGGACCTCTCATATGCATGTTGGATTGCCCTACCACTGAGCTGCTGGCTTTCTTTGTGAGCAGGGATTTTTGCCAGGCTCCTAATTACAATTTCCATGTGGATCATATCTCCAACAGTAAAAACCACCCAACTGATAATTATATCGATAAACTTATTTTTCTAAAACAAAAATCAATTCATTGTTAATGCAGATTGGACAGCATCGGGTATAACTCTCTGAATTAGAAGAAAGGTACAAGTGACATAAGCAGACAAGAAGAGTTCAGATCTGATTGTGTATACCTCACGAAAAAAATGCTGGAAACAGTTAGACCTATGCACTGTGCCCAATTGTGAAAAATTAGAGTTTAGATCAAGATACCTAAACAGAGAATGGAATCAAAAGCTTCATTGATTTCAAAACCAACAAGTTAAAACAAATCAGGATCCAACTACTCATTTTTAAATCAGGAATATTAATGGAAAGCAAATGCCAAATGATATAACCATAATCAAATCCCAACTAGAACAATTTCTAGGAACCATGGAAAACTAGGCAATTAAATAGTTTGATTAGTTAAAGGAAGATGGTTAAACATATGGTAAAAGGTAACATCTTCTACTTTCATACTCTGCTTTGAAGATTTTCACATACACCAAAACCTGCACATGGATGACTGATACCACCCTAAACATCTTTCAGTAGATACGAAGTTGTGCTTTGTCCCAAAACATTCCAAAGAGCACAAAACCAGATCCATTTTCAGATCAACAAGGATGCATCTTGCATCAGATTCACATCAGTTGTCCCATTGTCACTAAAAGTGGCATTTTGAATGGTTACTAACTTCGTACGCACAGATGCAGTTTAAAATAAGGTTGCACCGAAACGGGGATACTTGGAGACTCCAGAGACTGCTACCGGTACCAATACGGGTATTTTCCAAAATAGGAGACAGGTACATGGAGATGCCAATTTTTTCAATATAATTTAATAATTTATAGAAAATCTGAAAATAGGTGTATACTTGTTAAACTACATGTGAATATAGACAGTGTATAAGGAAATTGAAGGCAACAGCCCAAACCAACAAGTTGAACCTTTCAACACTGCAAATCCTTTAGCTATTCTATGTGATTATATAAATGAGAATGTTAATATAGATTATATATATGAGAATATGAATATAGACATGCTCACAAGAATGAAGAAAGAAAATGTGTATCATTGGAAAATTCCCGACTCTCGAGGATCTAATAGAATCCACCCCATTGTGTATACCACAAATTCTATATAAAGAAATTAGAACAACAACAACAAGAAAATAGAAAATATGAATATCTTTTGAGTTTGCATCGAACTGCAAATAGTCAAATGGCAAATACTTGTGGTCTTATTAGCTCGTGTTGACTCCTGCCCTGCGTTGGCTCCTGCTTTCCCTTCTGTAGTGTGTTTATTTTACACCTTCCCAGTGCATGTAACTTTTAATTTTTAGGGATTTTGGTTTCATTTGTATGGGAGTTGGCGCAAATTTGCATGGGAGACACCGGGAGTCTTTGAGAGACTGTGGTTGAAAGTCTCGTGAAATTGGAGACGTCTCAGGCAAGGTCTCTGCTATTGGAGACATGTCTCAGTCTCCGAGACACGTGCCAGGGGGTTGGAGACGCATCTCCATGCAACTCTGGTTTAAATGTGTTGAATCCTTTGTCAATACTCTACTCAGATTTAGGCTGGGATTTTACTGTTCACAGGGCTTAAATGACTGTTTATTGAGTTTACTCCCCAGATCTCTGTGGCCATCTACCGTCTGACCTCCTTACAAATGATGAAAATAACAAAGCACTTACAACGCTAAACAGCACTCGTAGAAAAAGCGATAGTTCGTACACAATTCAGGCTATTTATTATTTTTACATATCCATAAGAAGAGTAAAGTACAAAACATACAGAATTGCACTTGCCTAACTCTATATATTATTAAAAATTACAATCATTATACACCGGGAATAATATGAAACTAATATACTGGTTCTTCATCTAGATTGCAAGCAATTATATTTGACCAGTACAATATAAACATACCCAGGAACAAAAAGGTAGATAAAGCAGAGCTTAAGATTTAAAGTACCTGCACTCCATGCCTATGGGCAGTATTGGTCCAGCAAGGTGGTGGCAATGTGACCAGATTGTGTGAAAAGTATACGAAAATGTCAATCAAATGCCAGTGCCATATTGCATAGGCATCGCTGTTGTTGGATCCCTGTACCCACTTATCATCCACGTATCCACCCTGCATATCATGGCAGACAAGCATCCTGGGCCTATTTTCCTGTGGCTTTGATACCCTCGAAGGAGGTAAAGGCACAGAGCATTTGTTGAAAGGGAAATGAAAGGACTCAAAGTATGATTTATTTTGCAGCTCCTCCAGAGTTTTCAAAGGATATGAAATGGGTACAGCAGGCTTCTTAGGATCTACCTGAGGCTCCATAGGTGAAGAAATTGAAGAATCTTTTTCCTTCAAACAGTCAAAGACCTTATGAAGAATAGACAATAAGGTTCTGACAAAGAACTTGATCTTCCTCTTCAATTTTGACATTACAGGTCCACGCATGCATATTGGTAAATCTTAGTTTAAATTTGGGTACAAAACACTACCAACTCGGAGTAAACCAATGAAAACAATCACATATATAACATTCAATTTACAATAGTAGGCGAGTGGATAGAACAGTTGGGTGAAATTTCATTGAGAACTATGATTCCCATCAGAGAATACACTGTAAACCAATGCAGAAACCACGGTAGGCATTCGTATTGCTAATACTTCCTAAGTGAGTATTCGGAAGAGTGGATCCAGACAAACAATTTGAACCCATGTCATAATTTGATGAACATTTCAAGAAAATGGAACTTACCAGGAAATAAATTATGTGATGAGCTGTGTAGCACAACTCAGCTTCATGGAAGAAAGACAAAAGCTATTACAGAAAAGTCCAGAGACGATTGAATTTTCCTTGAATTTTTTCGTGAAGGCTAGTAGTTATTACTTTTCAAGTCAATCTTTTTGAAAATGTTGCTCCGAAGTCAACCTAGAGATCTTAATTGACAACTGGGCAAAACCGTAAGTTTATTGAAATTCACCGCTTTGGATTCAATCTCGTGAGAAGATTACAAAACTTAGGCTTCTTTCTATGAGGAACCCGGTGCTTTCTTGCGTCCATAAACTGCTTTGGCAACGGTAAGGGACTAACATTATTTTATTTTAATAACCACTATGGGGACAAAGACAGGATCATGGAAGAAACTTGGGATTTAAAAGTTAGGAATCTTATCCTCTGTACTAGCCTATCTTACATTTTTTTAAGCAATCGTTTTATTCCCTTGTCACATGTGAAATTAGTGTAGTTTCTTTGTATATTTTATGTTATTTGTGTACAGTAAATTGTGAGGGTGAAATTTATGCGTAGCTACGGCGAAATTTATATTTTAATTTTAGATTTAATTAGTGAAACGATTTAATATTAATTATTTATGGATAAATGATATATTTTTATAAAAAGTTCATTTATATTTTTATATGTTATTTTTGTTTATTTATATGTTTTTTTATATATTTAACTTTCATTTTATTTATCGATATATATTTGTAATTATTTATTATAATTATATATTCATTATTTATCTTAATATTAATATATTTTTGTTCTAAGTCAATTTTATAATAAGAAAGATTAATTTCAAACTATGTAAAATTGACTCAATTTTTTGTTTAACTAATTAAATCTTTGTCAATTCCCATCTATTTCATTGTCTATTATGCACTAATTGGCTACATGTTTACATGATTTTGTTATCATGTCTTCATTTTGAGAGACATTCAATGTGTATTCATTTACAATCAAGGATATAGAAGAATATGCAAGAATTAGCTAATTATAAAAATATTTTGGTGTTAAGGACCAAAAGGAACTTCATTCTACATCAAATCATTATTGAACATTTGCATGACTAAATAATGTTGTCTTCAATCATCTAAATGACATGGATAAAGTTGGTCTAATAAAGAGAGTTGACCTAGGAGAACATGACCTTTGTGATATGGTGATTTCCTCGAGTTATTTTTTAATACTACCATTCCTTGATAGTCAATGCAAAGCAAAGATAACAATGAGATTGATTATAAAAATCCACAATATGCAAGTTCATTTGTGTGGGTTACAAATCACTTCCACTTGACAAATCATTATGTTGAATGTGTCTTCTTATATGAAATGAATACACTGATTTAGATCATCTATGATCAATATTTCTTGAGTACAATGCAAGACAATTGAGATGGTATGCATCATCAAATTTTTCATCCTTTACGTTTTCCTAGTTCATGAGGAGTCAAACTTTACAACTCATCATTTAACGTACCCATGTACTCCATTTTTGTCGCTATTAAAGGTTTCTACGTACTTATGTGTCTTCAATGGAATTAGATTATTGAATGGTCAAATAATGTTGGCATGTTGGCATAATTGATGGAGATGATGATATATTAAGGATTGTTGGTGATGATATATTGATGGACTGTTGGTGATGATATAATTATGATATGATGCTTGATGATGAGTTATTTATGTTGTCATTGATGGCAACCATGTTTGTCCATGTTTTTTTATGCTTGGTATGTCATCTAAGTCTATTGGTTAAGTCTAACCAATAATGGATTGAAATGGATTGAATTGGAAATCAAAACTGCCTAGTGACAGTGAACCAGTAAGCTCAGGAATAGTGAAGGAGATGGTTGCGGTAGAGATTTGTGTTGAGTTGAGTGTTGTCGTTTGCAATGTATGCTTATGACATTATAATGAGTCTATGACTGGAACCACATCATGTTTGGAGAACCGGAAGTCATGTTTGTTATTGACTGTTGTTTATTCAACTAGGGTTTGTGAACCGGTAACAAGATCTTTGACCGGTGATGTTTTATGGTTTGGCGGTGATTCTTTTCATGTTCATAAGTTGATGATGACATGTCAGAATCCGTGTGAAAAGATAAGATGTTGTTTTGTTGCGTACAAGGATCAAATTTCTTGGGAAGTAGCGAAGTGCTTAGTAGAATGTGTTAAGGGTTTGACAGCTTATTAGATCCATGTGCGGTGATGAGTTATGATCATTCAGTGGTTGTAATTGTCTTGTAATTTGTTGTAATGACCTGATATGATCTATGATGTAGATTCATTGTATGTTAGGGTTATGTAACCGACCTAATTGTAAAGTCTATTTAGGTTGAGTTTTAGAAGGTTTATTGTGTCAGTGATCAGATAAGTGTGTGTGTGTGTGTGTGTGTGTGTGTGTGTGTGTGTGGAACCAAATTGAGATGTTTGCATGAGAGAAGCAGATTGGAGTTGACAAGGATCTTTAATAGCAAGCTATGAAGTGTTGATTCCGGATCATTTATTTGTTGTTTCCTAACAGTTGCAACAACATTAACAGCATTAAAACCCCTTAATCGGGTAAGTCTTAACAGGCCTGATCTTGTAAATCCCTTCATCGGGTGGCTCATTAATTTGGGTTTAAATCCTCTAGCGAGGTTACTCCTAATAGGGTAAAGCTCCTAACAGAGCTAAGTTGTAAAATCCCTTGACCGGTGACTCCTAACAAGGTCTACTCTTAATCAGGCATTGTTGTAAAGCTCCTAACTAGGCTAGGCTCCTAACAGGGTGCATTCCGAAAGAGTGCATATTCTGTGGGTACCAATTCCCACCATGGTTTTTCCCATTTGGGTTTCCACATGAAAAATCCTTGTGTTCATGTTGTGGATGGATTGTTGAGTTATGCATTTGATGTCTTTACTAAGTTTTCTTAATGATGAACACTTAAGTTGCTATCGGTAATGTTTTGGTAAATCTGATTTGGAGATTGTTTAATCGGCTACTGGTACTAGTTATGAACTGTTTTGTGAAGTATTTTGTAGATTGGTGAAAAGTTGCAGTTCATCCTTATTACTGATTCACCCCCCCTCTCAATAATAATTGGATCCTTGAAATAACAAAAATTGAGATGGTATGCATCATCAGATTTTCGTCCTTTGCATTTTCCTATTCGCGAGAAGTCAAACTTTACAACACATCATTTAACGTACACATGTACTCCACTTTTGTCACTATTAAAGGTTTCTACGTACTTATGTGTCATCAATGGAATTAGATTATTGAATGGTCAACTATTGCATCACACAATCCTATCGAATGATGTGATTTAAACCATATGAAGTAATTAAAATGGGCAAAACAACCTTGAAACGTTAGAGGGAAAAACCCACTATTTAAATCAAATATTTTAAATGGCCTTAAAAACGCGAGAAGGAAAAAACATATCTCAAATTATGCCTTCATCATAAGGTGTCATCTATAAGAATTAAAATATTTAATATATTGTGAGTTTATTAAATAGATGTAGCATAAAGAGATTAATATGAAATAAAGGTTCTCAAAAGTAGAATAAAATAAAAAGAATTAATAAAGCATATAATATATAAGTAAATGATATGATTCAATATTTAATTTATAGCAAGCATATTTATCTTCTCCTTTTATTAAGGAACTTCCTTTTGAATTTTTATTTAGAAATAAATTTATGTTTATTCAGAATAAAAACTTTTAAAAGATAAATATTTAAAAAATTAAGGTTGAGAATATGATAAAATAATCAAAACATATAATTTTCTCTTTTCTTAACAGATAAAATTAATATGTTCAAATATTTGTAAATCTAAGTAAAATATAAAATTGATATATTATTTTATCAAATATTATATAATTTAATATTTAAATTGAACAAATTATACTTGATTGTATTTTTTTTAAATGATTATGTTCAATTTTAATATTTCTTTGTATAATAGTAAATATTTAATGTACATATAAATTTTAAATTCTTAGACATATATATAAAAGAATATATATAATATAATTTATACATATACTACTAATTAAAGTACAACATTATACATTAAATATAAATATAAAAATAAAATAATATATAATATTATTTCTAAATATAATACTAATTAAAATATTAAGTATATTGTGTGTTTAGTATTTATAAATATATTATTAAATTGATGGAAAAATATAATAACATTGTATTCATTATTACATGTTATATGAAATATGTACTCTATTAAATATAAATAGTATAGACATATTTTTTATAAATAATATTATTGAAATTAAATATAAATAGAATATATAAAAAAAATTATTGATTATAATGGCACTAAGGACGTCAAATTTATTAAACAAAAAATTGAAAATTATAAAATTCTACTTAAAAGTATATAATAGCTTCTACATATCCACATCATCACACTTTACAATTGTTGGACTTACATTTTTTGGATTTTATATTTTGTTTACATTTCTAATTTCTAATGCACCTCTTTATCTCTCACTCTTGGCCCATCTATCTCTATCTTCCCATCTCTCCCTCTCCCTCTCTATCTATATATCTCTATATCTACCTGTTTATACATTGTTTCCTTTATTTTTATTACAGAGTATTTCATGAGAAGAATATTGATCTTTTGTCTTTTTTATTATATTTATTCAAAAACATATTATATAAGTCAAATTAAATTTTGAAACAAAAATGTGACATTTATTTTTTAGTGTTCCTATATGTAAGGGATAAAAATTTATATTTTTAGATATTTAATTTTTAAATTTATACATGATTTGTAATATATAAAGTTGTGTTTTATCCATTTTTTGGTATTTAAATTAATTTGTATTTAGAGTTTGTTAGCCAAATTTTATTATAGTCTATTTTGTTCTAACATGATCCACACATCCACATCATTTAATATCTTGGATTAATTCAATTAATGTCATCTTCATTATAAATTCAAATATTAACTTCTAAACTTTAAATTTAGTGACTACAAACATACATTTATAGGCATATTATGGGTCATTTATACCTATCTATCTACAGAGTTATCTATCCCCCTCTCCTCTCTCTCCCTCTCTCATTCAATTCAACTCTCCCTCCATATCTCGTACTCTATATGTCTATATCTCTACTTCTCTCTCTATCTCCCTGCACTCCTCTCTATCTCTTTCTCTTCATATCTTTCTCTACCTCTATCTCCCTATCTCTCTATCTCTCTCCATATCCATCTATATATCTATATATTTCCCTCTATCTCCATATCTCTCTATCTCTCTCCCTATCCATCTATATATCTATATAATTACCTCTATCTATAACTCTCCCCCTCCCCCTCCCTATCCCCTCCCTATATATCTCTATCTATCTCCCTATCCATCTATATCTCTATATATTTCCCTCTATCTATAAATCTCCCTCTCTCCCTCCCTCTCTCTCTCTCTCTCTCTCTCTCTCTCTCTCTCTCTCTCTCTCTCTCTCTCTCTCTCTCTCTCTCTCTCCTCTCTCTCTCTCTCTCTCTCTCTCTCTCTCTCTCTCTCTCTCTCTACATCTCTCTCCCTTTCTCTTACCATATATGTCTAGCTCTCTCTCTCTTTTTCTCTCCCTCTAATTATCTTTCCCTATCTATCTCCCCCTCTCTCCATCTCTATTTGTTTATATCTACTCCTCTTTATATGTTTATCTTTGTCTATATCTTGATCTACCTCTCATTATTTATATATCTCTATTTATCCCTCTCCTCTATATCTCTCCTTATCTCTTCCTCCCTATCTCTCCTTCTACCTCTCCCTCTCTAACTCTAAAAATGTCTCTCCATATCCATCAACATCTTTCCTTGTCCCTCTCCATCTCCTCTTCCTAGACCTTTATATCTATATATCTCTTTTCTCTCTATCTCTATATCTCCATATTTCTTCTTTCATCTCTCATTCTATCTGTATCTCTGCATCTCTCTCAACCTTTCCTAATTTAGATGTTTTGTTTTAATCATGTTTGGATCCCTCGATCTATGTCCATGTCTCTCTCACTCCCTCACATATACTCCCTATTTCTCCCTCCTTGTTTCTATCTCTATATCTATCTCACGCATACACACTCACTCCTTGTTTATCCTTTCCCCCTTCTATCTATCATTCACTATCTCTATAATTTATCTATATCATCTCTTTTATCTCCCACTCTTGCCTCCTCTATCTATATCTTCCCATCTCTCTTTCTCTCCCCCTCGTTATATATATATATATATATATATATATATATATATATATATATATATATATATATATATATATATATATATATATATATCGCCATCTCCCCCACTCTCTCTATATATATTACCCATATATCTCTCAATATCTTTTCTATTTATATCACTCTCTCTCCCTCTCCCTAGACATCTCTATCTACTTCTCTCTATTTGTTTGTATATTTATCCATCTCTTTGTCTCTCTTCCCCTCCTCTATATCTCCTTATATCTTAATATATCCATCACTTTATCTCATCATCTATATTTGTCTTTATCTCTCCCTCTCCATCCTCTATATCTCTATATCTACCTATCTTTATCTTTATCTTTATATCTCTCTCTAATCCTCTCTATCTCTTTATCTATTTTTCTTTCTCTTCCTCTCTCCCTCTATCTTCATCTTTACCTCTATCTTCCTCCCTCCCCATCTATCTCTATACATGTCTCCCTTTATCTACCCATCCATCTCTTTCCTTCTCTCTGCTTCCTAAATCTTTATACCTATATCTCTTCACCACTCTATCTTCATCTTTCCCATCTTTGTCTTGTTATATTTCCATCTCTCTCTACCCCTATATCTCTCTCTACCTCTCGCTATATATTGCTTCCTAATTCTATCTTTATCTTTATATTTTTCCTTTTCTCCTCCTATCTATATATTTGTATCTTCCATCTTTATCTATCCCTCTCTCTTATCTCTCTCTCTATCCCCTATCTTTATCTCCTTCTCTATCTCCATCTCCATCTCCATCTCCATCTCCATCTATATCCCAACTCTTTGTCTCCTTATCCATCTCTCTCTCTCTTGCTCTACCCTCTTCTCAGTATACAAAAATAGACCAAAATTTTCCATGATTGACCTTCCACACATTTTTGGCATACCCATTACACACAAAGGTGCAACTGCTAGTTTTCTGATCATGCCACACAAATTTGACATGACAAGTTTACCAATTATCATGATTTTGAGTTGAAGTACAAATAAAGTATCTATTTCCAATAACAAGGCAATTGATTTCAATATTGCATTAGGTTTTATTTTTCATCATCCTTCCACACACACAGTGCATTATCCCACATATTTGCTTTTCTCATTTAGAATTTTGATTTACTCATTTTATTATACCCATTTTTTTATTGATAGAAAGGTTTTAGATTATTTTTTTGATATATCAGGATTTTTAAACTGCCCCGAACTAGGTGGGGCTACAAATGGAGAGCCACCTCACCCATAACACACAACACCAAAGAGCAGAGACCCAATAACAGGTGAAATCATTACATCTGTAATGCCCCTCCCTTGATCAGAATCGATTTAGCCCGGTTTGACTAAGGGTGACCTTTGTTGTGGTTTATGTGGCTATCTATGGTATGTGCTTTATGGAATGATGATTTACATATTGATGTGATTATATGTTGTTATTTATGCTCTAATAGGTAGATGATCAAATAGATGGATTATATATGTGATGTTAGGATTTAGTCATTATATTTATAGATGTTTAATTGTTCTGATATACATTGTGCTTTATCCTTGATGTGCTTGGGTGAAAGGGAAAAGCGTCACACTTCTCTTTACAGGAAAGCTACGTCGCTTCCATTTCCTTTTCACGGTATGATATTATATGGTTATATGTACATGTTCGACAATTTGCTTATGCAGTTGCAAGTACTGAGCATCGACTCCACCTGAACCTTCAAGTTTGAGCGTGCTCTATAACCCAATGGTAAAGTGGAAATTGGAGTTATCAGTCATACCCTTGTTGTACCATCATTCCTACGAGAACGAGTTCCCTGTCAGGTACCCTTGCTCATTGTTTGTCGGTCATGTCAGTGTTAGTCATGTTGGTATTCACGTTTGTTAGTCTCGGTCCCTTACCCTTGTGTTAGAGTAATGTTTTATTTGCGAGAAAGTATAAATATTAACTTTCTAAAGGTAATTAAATATTAATGATTAATTAATTAATAGAGTTAAAATTTGAGCATTATTATATTCAATTAATTACAATAGTAAGTGGATTAATCTAATCTGTGGTTTAGCAAATAATTTATTAAAAGGGAAATTAAATATTAATTATGGATTTTATGGTGTTAATGAAAAATTAATTTCAAGGGGTAGTAAATAATTAATTGTTCTCAAAATTTGAAACTTGCATGTGTGGGAGTTACAAGAAAAATAATTAATTAATTGGGGGGATCTTGCATGATTTTTGGGAGTTATTATTTTTAGGGAAGAAAAATGTTTTTTGGCTATCAAGGGAAAGTTTATTGTACGCATGAATTTCTAGTTATGGCCTTTGGAAATGGATTAGGGAAAAATGGTTTTCTGAAGGATAAATTGGGAATTCAATGGAGTTCTACTCTGGATTTTGCTAAGGAATTAGTGAAGGGTTTAAATTATTTTGTCGAATCTTCTGGATCTGTGCCTGGAGCATCGAGTTTGGCAACCGTGGATCTTCTTTAGGATTTTTGCTTCTTCTTATGTGCGTGATTTCCAGATTTCATTGAGAGATAGGTTTCCAAATTACTTCTCTTGCATGTGGAAATTCCTTTTTAGTTTTGAATGAAAATTAGTCTATTGTTTATCTGGAAAAATAAAATATAGTGATTGTTTGTTAAATTGGGGTTATTGGGTTATCAAAAAATTATCAATGAATCTTGTGATTCTAGAAAATTATGGTTTATGGATTTGAAAGTCTTTGAGATTCTTCCTATAGAAATATTTCTGTGAAATCATGCATGTTTGTTTTAATATATATATATATATATATATATATATATATATATATATATATATATATATATATATATATATATATATATATATATATATATATATATATATATATATATATATATATATATATATATATATATATATATATAAACATTTCATTATAAATATTAATTAATGTTAAACTATGTTCTGCGATTTTTTATTTGTTTCTACATTATTATTCTGTGCTTAGGGGTGTCGTGGTTTACCCATGGTGGTGGGGAATTTCCCCACCCACCATGGACTACCCACGGTGGTGGGGAGGCCACCCACTGTGGGTAAGCCCATGGTGGTGTGATCTCCACCACCACCGTGGGGGTCCACAGTGGCAATACCCCCGCCCTCATGGCATTTTCTCAGTTGTTCTACCTACAGTTATTATGTTTAAAGCAGAATGTTATAAAGTTTGTAGATATTAATATTTCATGTGGATCGATTATATATATATATATATATATATATCAATTCATTATTATATAGATGTAAATACATTTTTACATGTGTAATGTTGTTGGTAAGATAATTAGATAAATAAGTATATTTAAAAAAAACCATTTTAATTAAATATAGTTAGGTTTGACAAAGATAGTTTTAAAGGTTTAAATTGGATATATTTAGATTAATGTTGTTAGTTTTGAGTATGGAGTTTTGTCTGTGAAATATATACATGTATTTTATTTAGATATATTTGGAAATTTTGATATATTTTAGAGGAAATTTATTTAGATTTACACATATGTTATCTCATATAATTAATTAATCATGTGGTTAAGTTCCACTTAGGATTATTTATATGTATACTTCATTGTTTGAACTCTGGATTCTCTCTTTGGATTGTTGTTGATCAAAATCATGATAACCAACTGGCAATAATGTACTATGTTATCTTTAATGAATTGTATAACAAAATTTTAGTTTTATTGTGCTAATTACTAGGAATTAAAATGAGTATAATGATTTAAATTTGGGTTATTGGAAATTAATGTAATTTGTATCAATGAAAGTATTGAAGTTAATTTTGGACTTTTTGGTGATATGTTAAGATTGGGTTCTTCTATGTTTGGCATTATAAGACCCTATAATTGCTTTGATTCTTGTCCATTATTGTGGGATACCCGATTATGTTATTAAATGCTTTTAGGTTCCAGAGGATAGGAAAATGTTTAAGATCCTTTTTGTGGATGGTTTACTCATTGTATTTGTATGCATTGTGATTGGTGTCATGTATGACTTCTGTGACAGTCAATCTCTCTTTGTAACATTGAACCTCATTGTTGTAAACCTGTTCTAGCAAGTCAGTCAACCTTGCTATGGTAGAGAGGTCTAGACTCTTGATGTATTTGGGTGTCATAGACCTTGTGTTGAATTTTGAATTCCTAGGTGCAAGTAAAGGGGGAGTGGCTCTCATTGGGAGTCGGGACCCAAAGTAGTCGTCGAGGTAACTCAATGAGAGTTTTGTAATAAAGTGAAAACCTAATTAAGGAATCTTGGGTGAGTAGTTAGTTCACATTAATAAAGATTAATTGTTGCCTCTTTTACCTGCAAATGCTTTTTTAGGTTCGAGGTAAGTAGAGAAGGCCTAGAATGGCGTCCACGAATCTTGTCCCTTTGATAGGTTGATGTGGTCCACTATTGTTTGTATGGGGGCTGAGGGTCAAGAGAGGTCACCAAGATAATCCAGGATGGGGGTCGGGACCTAGTGAAGACCTACCAGGGTAACTCATGACAACCTAGTGATGACACCCTTCACTATTACATACCTAGTGGTAACTTATGTCTTTTATCCTCTTGTGGGTTGCTTGGGCCTCTAGAATGTGGTTGATTTGTTTATGAGTCTCTCATGTGTCAACAGTCTTGTGATCCTCTTGTGGGTTCTCTTGCAAGTCATGATGGTACCCTTCTTTGCTTGTCTCTGTCTTGTGGGTCTAACTGATACCTCCTAGCACGGGGGGGTGGACCTTATGGTACCACATGGCTGGGTGGAGTTATTTTTGCACCCATTGGGTTTTGGATCATCTTGCATCATGATTGTGATGGCTTGTGGGAAGATTGAAGACTTTCATTATGTACTAGATTCATGTATTCACTCCATTGTTTGTACTCATGGAGATTTTATCCTTTTGGATACCCTATGATGTAACCAATGATAATATTTATCTTCTCATGACAATGTATAATGTATCTTTATCCTTGTAAGACATTTCTATCATATGTTATGAGATTTCTTTTGTCCTGGTATGTTTGGTTATTGTTTTCCTTGAGTAACATCATTGTGGGGCCTTGAGGACTATTGCTAGTTATCTTTGTTCATCTTATCTTTATCTTGTTGTATGGATCTCATCGCATATGTATAATTTATCCTAAAAAAATATAAAAAATTATTCGCATTTTGTTGGTTATTTGTTTAAGTCCTCTGGGCCTCATAGCGAGGCGTTACACTTGGTATCAGAGCCCATGTTCAAACACTAGGATCTCTAGATAAGGTTGTGCCCTTAGTTTTCTTCATCTTTCTGTTATATTCTTGTCCTTCTGGAGTATGCTTGGGATGGATGTATAGGACCATGTAAGTCTTGGGTGTTTTGTACTTTGTGTCTCCTGCCTATCCCTCCTAAAGATCCTCCTTATAACATGTGTATCCACTTCTAACTCTTACCTTCTTGATGTTAGTGCTTGTTATTGAATGCATGTGCTTTTGATTTCTTTTAAGATCCACAATTACTTTTATTAGAGAGGAAATTGTATATGTCTTCCTATTTTGATGTGGTATTCAGTAAACTAGCTTATTGTGTTGGATAATGCATTGCTTTAATTTTGTAAGGTATGAGGATGTGCTTGTGTCAAACTTGGAATCTGACTCAGTACCAAATCATGAATGAATTGGATATATTTCTCTCTTTCTCCTTCTTTCTAGAAATTAAAACTATCTGCATCTTGTGTACTTAGGGATTGTGTATAATATGTCTTCTTGTTGTGAGGGAATGCTTGTGATTTCATGAAGCCCTTATGTGTGCCTTGAAGATTCTAGTGTGTACTTGAATGTTGGGAGAGGTTATGATTGTATAAATGTTCATGGGTTAGGAAGGAATTGTAAGTATTTTTTTTACGTATTTTATTATGTGTACTTTGGATGATTAACTTAATAAATGTCTTTGTTATGAATAGCATGATAATGTGCATGTATTCGACGAATTTAATGGACTTTGCATAAATAGGAAGTGTAAGAGAAGGACATGTTTTATGTGTATACATTATCATATATTAGTTAACTAATAGTTCTCTCATCTCTCTTCTTCTCGTATTTTGATATTCAATGAAAAATGATAGTTAAGGATGTA